>NW_007360323.1:2481751-2493502 GCF_000271585.1 Trametes versicolor FP-101664 SS1
GCCGAAACGTACCTCGCGGTTGTTGGGACGTAATGCTGCCTGTACATCCGGTGCTCCTTCACGACGAGGTGCCCGTCCTCCTTCACCGGCTCGCCGTCGACCCAGCGCACGGCGCTCCACCCAAACTCGGTCAGCGCCGTGTGGTCCATGTCCCACGCCTCGAAGTCGAGCGCGAGCCATGTGCCGATCTTCGCCGCCCACAGCGTGCGCACGCGCTCGAACGCGAACCGCCGCGCGGTGAGCAGGCTGCCCGTCCCGCGCAGGCGCTTGTTGTTCTTGTCGATGCCCTGTTCGCTGCTGTTAGTACACGACTTACGCTTACGATGTTTCTGGCCGCCGCGCCGCCCCCGGCGCCGCCTGCGGTCACGTACTTTGATCGCCTTCTTCAGCGCCGCCGGGTCCTTGTACACGTCTGGGGAGCACGTGAGCAGGTCGCCCGCCTGGATGAGGTACTCGGACGTCGGGAGCGGGATCGGCTCGGCGGTAAGCTTCACGGTGTGCAGCCAGTAGCGCATGTACTCGACCTGCGCGGACGAGAACAGCATTACGTCCGCGCGGTGCGGCGGCTACGGGGGGATCAGAGGGCCGCTGATGATGCTGGACTCTGGCAGCTGAGTGAGTATCAGCTCAGTGAGTATCAGTCGAGTGGATATCGATTGAATGGGGGACAACTCAGCGGGGAAAGCTGCATCGCAGGGAGTGTCAGCAAAGGGCCTGAGCTGCACATCCCACAGGAGAGAATAAATGCATTCCAGATACTATAGGGACAAGAGCAAGCAGCAGCGTGGGGGCGACGAAGGACGGCGTGCGAGGCGGAAAGGTCGAAAGGACGCAAACGGAAGAGGCGCCGTTTGTGGGTCCAGCGCGCGAAGCGAAACGGGCGCTTACTGTGCCGCTCTCGCCTCGACCACGATGTCCGCCCCTCGACGCACGCTGCCCATGCCCCGCGGCTCTGCTCTATCTGTCTCTAGCGTACAGTATACTCTGCCAGTGCTCTCACTGCTGCGCCTCAGGATACAGGCTTGTCTGCTGCTCGCTTTTGGTGTCCGCGCGACCCTCTGACGGCTTCTCTCCCGGCGCTGGGTCCCGCGCGCAGATGCTCTCGATAACGGCCGCGGCGAGGTGTTGATCTCCATCACGGTGGCGATGTTGCCATACCCGGGTGGGTCTGCCCGAGCTCGTATGGCGGCCTTCGGCTACACAGACACCTGCATCTCCGACAGGTCAGTGTTCATTCGTCCCGCGAAGCGTTTACTCACGGCCATTTGCAGCCAGATCCTTTGCGCGAGGGAACACTTCCAGGTGGTCTGGTGGATCTTCCGAGGTCGTCAGTAGCCAGTCCGCCATCGTCGGCGCCGCGTAGCAATCGTAGCCGCTCGCCGCTCGCGTCACGCAAGCGGCCGCCGGCCACCCACGGATATCCACTCCCCGGAGACCCCGAGGAGCTTGTGAACCAACGATAGCCCGTAATCCGCGTCTGGCGCTCGCGCCTGAGAGCGGCGCAAACGGTTTCGAGGATGCGCGAACACGGAAGAGAGGCGATTGGCATGCCGTGCGAGCTTGCGGACGTGGACACGGGCATGCATGAGTACGAGAGCGGGCGAGTGGAGGTGGCGCAACGCCCTCGCATGCGCGAGACGGTATCTGCAGGCGTCCACAGAGACGATCGCGAAGCATTGCCGCATGCCGCTCATGCTCGTCAGTTTCGGTGAGGCGCCAATTACCTTTACAGTGGCTCGTTTGGGCGGCTATACTGACAGCTGCCAACACCCTACTCAGACCGCCGCGTCAGTACCGCTTGGGCGGACGCTCTCGAGCGGTACGGACGAGCTGAGGCGCGGCGGAGTCCTCGTGGATATGGGGGGGATGCCGTGAAGACGGGCAGGTTTGAATGGGAGGTGCGCGCGCGAGGCTACGTCGGTGAGCCTCAATATAGCTGAGCTCCATTGACCGGCCGTGACAGCTGCTTGCGCGACGCGTTGTCAGTAATAAGACAGCTCGGCCTGCCGTCCCGAGCCCCGCTGCCGGCCCGTCGCTGTTGCTGGCTGACGCGGACGGCTAGTGGCTGGCGGCTGGGCAACAGGAATATTCGAAGCAGGCTGAGAAACTCACCTCTGCGTTTACAGACAGCCTCCACCGATTGCGATGGCCATCTCCGGCCTCAGCTCCCATTCCTCCACGGCCACTGGCCTTCTGCTGCGCGCGCCGAGCCTGTTGGAAATCAGTCACAATGAGTGCGTGCCCTTCGACCATCTTTGACGGTAGCAAGCGAGCTTCCCCACACGCCGTCGGGGCCTGAAGCACCAAATTCGCGAGGATAAGTCCGAGTAAGTATCTACTTAATCTGAAAAGCACAGATTGTACTCACATGTACTGTTGATAGGCTCGTACGCACGCGCCAATACCGTTCCTCCCGAGGCGGGGAATGGCACGATCTTCAAGGCGACGGGGAATGTGCGCTTGCGTGCGCCGCGTGCGGACCACTGTCGCACGGCTGTACGCGAACTTGGTAAGCTGACAGCAGTCTCGTGCTCATCGAGCCTGCGTTAACGTTCTGTGCCATATGCAGAACACTCACCTCGTAATGCTGCATGCGAATGGCCTCGAGGAGTGGGAACGTGGGCGGAAAGGCGGGTGGACATTGGTGTGACAGGGAGAGGGATGGTGGCAAGTGTCAGCACGGGTGTGGATGCGGTGGCGGGAGTCCCGGAAAGACCAGCCGTGTATCCGTGGCAGTTCCGCACGCAGTCGAATATATTTTTTGATCTCCGGGAACGGCGCTGCGCCGACTTCCCTGTGGTTACCCGTACTGTTTGAACCTTGAACATTTTCTGATCCAATCTGACTCGTTTCTCACATCCCGTAATTGGGACATCATCTTCTGTTTGTACGTCACACGTCTCGCTTGTTTTTTACACATCTGACAGAGCCAGACAAGCAGGACAAGGATATCTGGGTCATGCAGGCCTCCTGCCTGTCCCAAGCATCCTTACCCTACAAGCCTGGCCAGATCAAGTTTCATTATTCCGTTTGGCTACACGTTGTACCTCCATATGAATACTAACATTGATATAAAACACGTGGATCGATTGGGATACGCTCGGGAGACATGCAGAAGCTTGTGTATGTAAATTAGGCCCAAGATCAGGATAAGCACTGGCATGAACAGCCGCCCACGCTCACGCTCTCCCAAAATATATCAGATGCTTACATCTCTACGGGGGCCAAGTGTCCGCATAGATTTTACGCGGTGGCGGACCGTAACAGTGGAGGAGGAGGAGGCGAAAGAGATCAGTCGGCGCGGCGGTATCAATCATACGTCTAAGCGCTCGCATGCCAAATTCGGAATGCGGTGTCATACACACGCGCGTGCAAATCCACGTTCGGCGCTCACTCAACGTTCAACGTTCTGCTCCTCCACCACCCGGCTCAGGCCGCGCTTTGCTGCAAACACCGAAATGTAATTATCTAGCATCTATAGTAGCAAAATCAGAACAAGAGACAAAAACGACACCAGCTCGACCTTCCCACGTCTCACTGCTCCACGCCCCGATCCCCGAGTCCCCGGCCTCCCCATCCTCTGACGAGAACTCGCGTATCTCCTCAGGGTCCTCGTCGCTGACTCCCGTAACGGCCGCCATATCAAGACGACGCAAGGTTTCCTAGCGCGAGCGGCGGCACCAGCGGCAACGGCTGCAACCGAAGCGGCCGAGGCTGCGTCTGCGAGCCCGCGCCCTCGTCGTCAGAGTTGTAGACAAACTTGTCGCTCTTTGGCCCGTCCTTGGGCCGCCGCAGGGGACCGCCGTCCGGCTTCGTCTTTGGCCGGTACCGCGAACGGCCAACGTCGTTCCGCCCGCCGTACGGCTTGCGGTGGAGGAAGCCCGGGGCGGGCGCAACGAGCGTCGGGTCGAGCGCGGCGTTGAGCTTGTCGAGCTGCGTTGCCGGGACAAACTTGATCTTCTTTGCCTTCCAGAGCGCCAGGAGCTCCTTCAGAACCGCACACCCGCCTCGGATCTCGCTCGCGTTCCTGAACGGGATCGAGCTTGGCCATCCCTCAATTTTATACCCTTGGCCGATGACGGTGAACTCGGCGTAGTCCTCGATCACGTACGACGGCGCAGCATCGGGATCGCCGACGGCCACGCCTTCGCACATGGTGAGCACAGTCAGCTGATACGGTGAATACGCACAGACTCACCAAAGTCTCCGTTCATGACGGTCCGCAGCTCCTTCCGTAACAGCGTCGTCTCGCTTGGACGCCGCGGCTTGCCAGATCTGGCCTCGGGAGGTGCAGCAGCACGTTTCCCATCGTCGCAAAGTGTCAGGGAGGTTTTGACTGCTTTAGGCATCGTTTGCAGTGATCACGACAGAGTCAGAGGTGCGATGAAAGAGCCGGGGACGCTGAAGATGGCTCCGTGAGTGACTCAGTTATATATTACGCACGCTACTGACACACACTATGCGACATGGCTGCACCGCGTATTGCGGGAACCAAGTTTGACAGGTTGCCATAGGCAGGCTGCTGCAGGAGCAACCCGTTTCGCATCTGTCCGAATCGCTTGGGACAACATTTGGTTAGCCTTGTGCCATGGCCCGACCTGGATGCGGAGGACACAGCACAGGGCATTTCTGCCTGCGCGCCCGACCGATCAAAGTGGCGGGAGCTGTGCATATTGACCGCTAACGTCCAAAGCACGGTACCGTCTCTCCGGTGAGTTTCATCGGGTGCAACATCAAACGTACTTGCTGACACCATGACGTGCGGGGCTGCGAACTGTTCAATGCAGAGCCGAGTCGCTGAAATGCCAGATCTTAAGCAAATCCCTGGAACCTCAAGTTGAGCTCATACGCGCCGCTATGGCATATGGCACGCTGAGGAGGGTACTCGTGAATCGTCCGCACACATATCATCGTTTAACATTTTGACATCGCTTGTTGTCTACGACCTGCTGCTGCCTGTATCCGCGCGCCCGCAACCGCACCGTCAATCAGCAAATGCCGTACCAATCTAAGGGCCGGGGAACCTTCTGGGCTTGCACCTTGGTTCTGCGCCTGGTACGTCTTATAAGTTTCACGTGGTGATGCACCGCTCATGATGCGCAAAGATGACCAGCCTGCGTAGATATCACAACGGCTGTCTACAACAAACGGGCACAAGGGCTCGACGAGAACAAGAGTGCCGTCAGCACCAGCAGCGGGTGCACATTCTTTTGCTGCCACTCCGCAGTTGGGAGCACGAGCTCTTCGCGCTCCTACAGACGACTACAACGCGCCCAGATGCGCATGCACTATTCCAAAACCGTAATTACTGCACACGAGCTTTCCGTAGTTCGCAATCAGCTCCCAAATTAATTCCCTCGCCATCTCTATTGCTGCCGCTTGTCCTGTCGCTGAGAATCTGTTTGTGTCTTGCGTGCGCGGCCCGGCCATCGCTTCCGACTTACCACATGGTGATTGCAGGGCGCAGGCCCGGGGCATCCGAGTCCTGGCCGAGCTCCGAGTCTATCAGAGCTACTAAGCAAGATAGGTCCTCACCCCACGGCGGCAGCAGTCGTTGTCAGCGAGGTTGTCGGGTCCTCGGAATGAAGGTACTAGGATGCCTTCAGCTCGGCCGGTGCTTTCCTGACCTTCTTTTGCCCTAGCACATCCTTTTTCGACTCGAATCGAGCACTGGTAGCTTTCGGAATGTGCACAGACCCTGCGAAAGGTTATGTAGGCAACCTAATATATTTACTCTTGCGGAATCCGGGTGTGCAGCATTAAATGGGCCGCCAGTATGTGGTCCCACCGCGGTCAGGCCTCAGTGCCATGCATCAATCTGAGTCTCCGTGCAAGTTTCACGATAGAAGGGCCGCCTGCGCACTCTACGTAAGGTATATTTTACGCACCTCAGATTAATATATTCTTGATGCGAGTCGGTCGGAGACTCACCCTTCGATGTCAGAGTCTGTGCAGAATCTTTAACAGTTAAAAATCTAGTGAAGCTAGAAGTACTATGCTCGCATCTGACTGGTCGTGTACACAACGTCAGACACGAGCGAGCGCGGAGGAAACACGGAGGCAAGGTAGTGAGCAATTCACTACACGATATCGTGGGTACCGTTCGCGGTATGTCTTGCATACTACACCTTGATCCGAGTTGACTGTCTTCCCCGCGCAGGAAAGCCGCAAAGGGGCGTGGGCGACGCTCCGCAGGAGCTGCATACTCCCATACATTGTACGTATATAACACTACTTCAAAGTCGTACTTCAGCCTGCCAGAGTCAGCGGGAGATACGAGCGCGAGAGGCCTCAGCGCATCCTCGGCGCACTTTGCTATACACGCACTATGGTCGTACGGGGTTACATGTAGACGTTGCGCACCTGGGAACACACAAGCAGATAATTCAGGAGCGGGTCCCTCCCTCGACGTCGCAGCTATGCGCCCCGGTCGTTGGCCGCCCACGCCGCCCGCTGCGCGCGAGACGACGATAGGACACCTTCATTGCCCCGAATCCCGCATCGGACGATGCGAAAAGAGCGCACTCGCCGATACGGCGGTGAGTCGCTTGCCGTGGCGACATCCGCCCCCACTCGAAATGAGGACAGTTCGTCCCTGGCCGTTCGCCTACCGAGCGCCCACCGTCCCAAGCGACTCGGAACACGCTCCACATCTGCAAATTGACCCCGACGCTGAAACGCGCCGCGCCGCGTAGCTGCGTGCCTCCCTCCCGCGGTGCATCCGCGCGTACCCCTTCCCGCTCACCCCGTCTCCCTGGGTCCGCGCCGTCTCGTGTCGCCGTCTGGTTGGTGTGCCGTCCAGCGGGCTCGGAGTCCGTCTCCGGTCGACGTGACTCCATTGTTGTCAGCAATTGCTTCCTGGCGACGGAGGAGGACTTGGCCCCGGTTGAGAATGCCGCACGGACCATGATACGACACGGTACGAGCGGGGCGGCCCTAAATCAGACCGGGGATAAGTACGAGGCCGTCGTCGACGCGGGCGTGCTCACCCGCTGCCCCTCCTTCCGCCTCGCATGCTCTTGCTCTCTTCCCTCGCGCAGGGCGACATCTGGTGCAGGCCAATCGCTTGCCTGTGGGAGAGGTAAGTCAGGATGAGATACCAGGACATCGAAGTAATTCACCGACCTATTCCAGGATCTCCCCTGTGTTCTCTTGACGAAGCTAGCGCCCTCGTCGCCGCGAGACGAAGCTCGAAACCGCGACACTTCGGTCTTGACAACCGCTGCACGGTGAGCAGTTCTGGACTACGAGGCTGGGCCGGGCTGATCGCACTGACTACGACAGAGGATGCCGTTCTCATGGGAATATACACGGTGAGCCAGCGTTTCGTATACGAACCAGCCGAGATAACTCACCGACACCTGCAGATCCATCCTGGCCCATCCGCAGGCTCGCCGTGTCCACGGACTCAGATCTGCAGCCTATCGACCGCAGTGAGTTCCGACTTTTGAGACTTGTGCTTACAGCACAACTGACCTCCTGTAGCAGACACTACAGGAAGTCGTCTCCGCGGACGGCCCGCCCTTTGCAAGGGTGCCCGCGGACGAGGCCTCATCGATGGCCTGGCGGCGCACACGCGGGAAAGGGATAGGAAGACCGCGGGGCTCTTCGCGGAGCAGCAGGCAGCGTACATGTAGTTCCACGTATGTACAGCTCCCTCTCGCCGTCCGACGCGTAGTGCACAAAGGTAGGTCGATCTACTTCGAGTCGATCAGACGGCGCGGTGAACCAGCCGCCACGGCCGCTATCCGGGTACGCTCCCGCGGCATCGACATGCGCGGGACTCGCACGCCGGCTCGTCTGCACGCAGGCCGCCGTAGTCGTGCGCCAGCGCACGCTTCATCTCCGCCCGCCACGCAGGAGAGACCGTCGTGCGGGTGGGCGGGGGTGGCGCATGCGCAGGTCTCCCTGCTCGCGACGATCAGCCGCGCACGACGTCGAGGACGACGACCGCGTACCTCACATCTCCGTTCCGTGCGTCTGCAGGCAAGGCCGCCTCGTGCGCGACGCCGCATGACGGCAGCGCCACGCCCGGGACTGCAGAGATCGCGCCGGAGCGGTTGCGGCGCGCCTGCCACCCAGCGCCCGAGCCTCCCCCGCCGCAAAGTCGCAAAATGAGACCGCGCGTGCGGCCGCGGCGGCGGTGCGGGACGATGCCGAGCTGTCATAGGACGGCCCACGCGCGATGGCGCGGCGGGAGGACGCATAGTCGGGGCGCGGCGCGCACTTCTCCCGGGCTCGCCCTCGAAGTGACATGAAATCGCATCCCGATGACGAAACTTTTTCTCCTCGTATCGCACCGAGACTCCGCGGGCGTGTGCGTCCTGGTGCAGGGACCCCGTCGTCGCGTGTTGAAGGCGCCCGGGGGCGGCGTTGAGGCGCGTCTTGGCGTTTTGTCGGGGGCACACCCGCTGCCGCGACCTTGTGCGGGGCGAACGGCCTCGTGCAGGAGCTTATTCACGGCGGGGGTCGATGCAGGACGTGTACACGAGTATCGCTACCGAGGCGCGTCGCCGTAGGACGCGTGGGCGCAATTGGGCGGGGCGCGCACTTCTCCATTTTGAGCACCTGCCCATGAAAACGGCCGTCAGCGTCCCAAATTTTGTCTCCTCGGATCGCGCCGAAACACAGCATGCACGTACGTTGCAGTGCACGGAGCCCGCCCCCAAAGTCTCAGCGCATTCGGGCGCGATGTCGGCGCGCGGCTCGACATTCCGTCCGCAGGCGCGGCCATCTCAATGAAATGGCCGAATGCGACCAAAATATTTTCTTCCCGGATCGCGGCGAGACGCGCGGTGGGTGCGCGAACTGGTGCGAGGGAGCCACCGTCGACGTTTGGGAGGCCTCCGCGGCGGCGTCGGAGCGCGAGGCGGGAATGGGAGGCGGGGAGCGGCCTCCGACGCGACTGTGCCGCGCGTGAGGCGAGGGGCACCGCGCGTACGGGCCTGGTTGTTGCGGGGGGCGATGGGGGAGGTACGCGGGCGTGTTCACGCGAAGCGGCGCTGCCGCAGGACGCGTACCCGGCGCGCAGGAGTTGCCACTCGACCGTATGCGTCCGTGAAATTCGACGATGGCGACGAGATTTTTTCTGCTTGGATCGCGCCGAGGTGCGGTGGCTGTATGCGTCCCGGTGCAAGGACGCCATACGCGTGTTTTGAGCGGCCTCGGGGGAGGCGTTCGAGCGCGACTTGGGCTTTTCTGCGGCGGGCGGGACCGCTGACGCCCCTGTATGCGACGTGAGGGAGACCTGCGATGCCGTTGCACATGAGGAGGGACGTCCGGGCGTGCCGTACGACTAGTTCTTGGCCCTCTAGTATGCGAGGCGCAGGTGTCGGGGCGTCCACGAGCTTGGCCCATCCCGCACGCCGAGCCGGGCGCCCTGCGCTTCTGCACGCCGCGAGTATCTTCGTGCACAACGGTGTGACTTGCCGGGAACGTGTAGAGCTCCGGGGAGGCTTGGATACGAGCCCGGCCGGCGATACGCGATTTTCTGTGATCGGGTGAGCTGAAAAGGGGACGCCGTGAGCGCGGTTCGCGTACGGCTGGGCTGGGAACGTACCAGAGGCGAGTTGACGGTCGCGCACGTCGAATAGTGCAGCGCTCCGGCGCGCCAGCGGCGGGGAGACGGCCCTAGGATGGCGTAAGGACAGTCTGGGAGACCCTCGCCTGTGGACGGCATCCCCGGCGAACGACGTCGACGGCGGCTTCGTGCGTGCGGCGGCGGCGTCAGTAGCATACACGGAACGTGCAGGGAACGTATGGAAGGGGGGCACGGAGGTCCACGACCTGTACGCACGAGTCTTGAAGACGCAGACGCGCAGAGGTCGCCGCCGCCGCTGCTCGCGCGATCACTCTGCCAGCCGGGGGGAAACCGCGCCGGAGAGTCTGCGCAGGGCTTAGGTCGCGTTTGGGCAACGAGCGCAGGCGGTAATGGACGCCGGCGTGCGGGCGTTCGCGGTTTGATGCGCGGCAGATCTGAAAACGGGATGTGGTGAGCGCAGTTCGCGTGCGGCCGGGCTGAGAACGTACCAGACGCGAGTGCAGCATGCGCTCTACCGTGTGGTACACGTTGCGCACGGATGGCAAGTGTTGCGCAATGGGGAAATCGCCCAAATTCTGCAGGAGTGTATACAGCGCCCCGGGCGAAGGACTCTTGCGGCGGCTTCGTGCTCGCACAGGCGTGCATGTGGCATGCATATCTATCGATTCCCGAGTGTTTCGAGAGGGGCTCTTGTAAACCAGAACATCAAGACGGGGGCCTCCGGGAACGGAGGTATGCGCACAGAGAGCGGGGATGGCCGCGTACCGACTGTTTCTCGCTTGAGGTGCGTAGGACAGGATGGCTGTGCTGTTCCTGAGGGTCGCGTAGTGTTGTGTACGCGAAGCGCCATCTGCACCGGAGCATTCGAGTGAGCAGAGGTGGCCGAGCACAGCACGCTAGCGGGACGTACTGACGGTGTGGACTATCTCGTACGACGCAGGCTGCACGGAGCAAGGTCGAGGCCAAAGAACAGGCCGGGGCGACAGCAACAGCGACGGAGGGGAGGGCAGCACATCGGAGGCACAGACGGGCAGCGTGCAGAGAACAGGCAGAGAGGCGTGTCTAGCAGAGGAACGCTGGCTGGCGATCGAGACGCGAGTGAAGGCGAATGGCGGTGGCAGGGCTTGACAAGGCCGCGCGCCCCGCCAAAAGTCGTCCTGAGCAGGTGTGGGCGTCTAGTGCGCACGCTTTCCGTGGCGATCGGAGTGGGCATCGCAGGCTATCGACGTCACCGTTCGCGCGCTGTCTGTCTTGACCCGTGGCTACCAGGGCAGACCGGGGACGCCGACGGTTTGACGAGCAGCCGTCATCGAGCATCCTCCGCAGTCCTCCTCGTCCCACATCCATAAGAGGACTCCCCAAGCCCCAGCCGAGCACGCACACCATCGCCCGCTCTCCGCCACGCACCACCAAGAAGCGTCCAGAGGCCATCCAGACCTCTATCGACAGGATAGAGTACGCCGTCACCGTTCACGCGCTGTCTGTCCTATTCAAATTGACCCGTTGCTACCAGGGCAGACCCCGCCCACCATCTCGCAGGGCCTTTTAGGCCGCAGACGTGAGCGCCCACTTGTCGCCTGCCCGCACTCGGCTCACCCTCTCTCCAAGACCATTGGGGCAGTGGCCTGCCTCTCCTTCCCCTGTCACCCCTTCCAGGTCTTCGTCACCAGTCGTGCGCTGGTCCACCGAGTCGCGTGGTTTCTGGCAAGACCTCAAGTCGTTGCGATGGGTCGTCGTCCCGAGTGCGTCATCTCTCCATTCGCGTTCGGCTAAGCCCCCTAACGCGGACGCGAAGGCTCGTCGCTGAAGATCCTCCTGCTCGTGTTCATACTATGGGCCAACTGGGAGCTCCTTGCACCATATATTGCAAAGGACACGCCCAACCCCTTCGCCCCACTCCTCTTCATCTCGCACCGGATACCGGATACCCCTGAAGATGACCCGTGTTATCAGAAGGGCTACCTGGACCTTGCCTTCCTTGCCTACTATATCGTCTTTTGGTCATTCGTCCGGCAGACCATCACGGTGTACCTATGCAGGCCCGCTGCCAAATGGTTTGGCATTCGGAGGGAGACTAAGCTGGACCGTTTTGGCGAGCAAGGGTATGCCGTGCTTTACTTTGCATTCACAGGCGTATGGGGTCTGGTGAGCGTTCTTCCGACACCGTCCCGAGGCTCCTCTGAACATGTTCGCAGCTTATTATGAGGCAA
>NW_007360323.1:2495541-2605927 GCF_000271585.1 Trametes versicolor FP-101664 SS1
GACGTCCTGCGAGTGTCATGGAAGACGAGAAGAGCGGGCCTGCTTCCTTGTGCGTGTTGATGAGGTCCTGTATCCGCTGCTTGAACACGGGCTTGGTCACGATCTCGCTCTCGCCGAAGTTGTAGTACTGCCCTGCCGTGTCAGCGTTTCCATTCCTCCCGTCCCCAGAGCGAAGGGGGTGGCTTCTGCACGCCCGCCGAAACGTACCTCGCGGTTGTTGGGGACGTAATGCTGCGTGTACATCCGGTGCTCCTTCACGACGAGGTGCCCGTCCTCCTTCACCGGCTCGCCGTCGACCCAGCGCACGGCGCTCCACCCAAACTCGGTCAGCGCCGTGTGGTCCATGTCCCACGCCTCGAAGTCGAGCGCGAGCCACGTGCCGATCTTCGCCGCCCACAGCGTGCGCACGCGCTCGAACGCGAACCGCCGCGCGGTGAGCAGGCTGCCCGTCCCGCGCAGGCGCTTGTTGTTCTTGTCGATGCCCTGTTCGCTGCTGTTAGTACACGACTTACGCTTACGATGTTTCTGGCCGCCGCGCCGCCCCCGGCGCCGCCTGCGGTCACGTACTTTGATCGCCTTCTTCAGCGCCGCCGGGTCCTTGTACACGTCGGGCGAGCACGTGAGAAGGTCGCCCGCCTGGATGAGGTACTCGGACGTCGGGAGCGGGATCGGCTCGGCGGTGAGCCTCACGGTGTGCAGCCAGTAGCGCATGTACTCGACCTGCGCGGACGAGAATAGCAGGCGCATCTCCCCGCTCTCGAACGTTCCTAGGGGGGCCCACGCGTTAGGGGTCGCTTCTTCTTCGCGCGCGAGTCTGACGGATGGCGTGGGACGCACCGAGGTAGAGTTCGATGCCGTTCACGCCCTCTTTTCGTAGGGGGTGATCGGGGTGGACGAGCGCGCTGTACGCAATTAGTGCCTTCAGAGGGCTTACGTCCGCCTGGTTTGGGAGGGCCTGATGCCTATTGGCCCATAATTAAATTCCGGAGTGGCACATTCCACGGCGCACGCACCATTCAAAGAAGATGTCTGTGAACCTGTAGTATCCGATCATCGCTGGAGGGGCGTTTGCAGCCCTGGGCGCGCTTGCAATCGTGTCATTAGGCATTCTGGTGCGCACTCTGTCGCTGCAGTTGTAGGAGGTGGAGGAGGGAGGAAGAGAAGTGAGTTACCGCAGCGACCACGGTGGCGTGGTCAAAGACGCGTTCTTTGATACCCAAATTGGGACGTGTGCTGCAGCACCGCGCGGCCCGCGCGAAAGATTCTTGTGCACGCGGCATTTCTTGCAGCATACAAGGATTCTAGCTGTGAATCGAACAGACAGTACTTGCTCCAGCACGAAGCACTCCGCCACAAGCCTCGAGTGAAGCGACCAAATATGTCAATATTAGTAAATGTTCAGCCACACTGATGAGCAGGGGGGCGCGATATACCGCTGAGTCTCGATGATACATTGCGGGTTTTATGCAAAGAAACCAATGATATCCCGATGAATAATTCGTGGAGTAGGCACGGGAAAGTGCTTGTACATACGATCGTACATGTACAGAAGAGAGGAGAAAGGACGGCTCATGGACCTCGTGAGCCGAGGCTGCCCAGTCGCGCCATGGTATCTTCGCTGTTCTCTTGCTCTTCGATGCTGTCTGCTTGCGTGACCTGGGGCATGGCGCTCGATATGACACATAACGGTAAGGTGAAATAGACCAAACGTACCACCCGTAGCACAGACTTCTTGGATGACTCTTGCAGTTCTCCTGCGATGATAAGCTCGTCGAGAATCTGCGCCACTGTAAGCATACAGATGCGCAAACATCTTCGTTCCTACTGACTGCGTACGCCTTCTGGAAATTGAAGATCCTGCATGCATAAGATTACTCGTGAGCTGCGTACGTTTCCCCTGTGACATATCTGCATACAGGTCGAGCTCGCACACCTGCACAAGCGAGTCAGCTCCACGGCCACCGGTAAACCAGCGAGTGCAACACTCACATTCCCAAAATACCGGTCGAGCACCTCGACATAGCGGTGGATGATCTCCAGCGTGATGAGCTCGTTGTCGCTCTGGCTGATTCCGCACACGAAAAACAGCGACGCGTATCGCCGGTACACGACCTTCGTGTCTGCTCCCGCACGGCCCCGCTCCACGGTCAGATAACCCGGCACTGCGGTGGGGGGCGGTGAAAGGGAAACGGAGACGCACCCTTGTACTCGAGGAAGTTGCACATGCGCGTGCGGCGCGCGAGGACGAGCTGCGTGACATCCTTGACGATCTTCGCCTTCGCCTTCTGCGACATGGTAGTGAACCACTTCGAGAGGCGGACCTTCCCTGCGGGCGCGTGGCGACGGTCAGGGCCCTGTGCATCGGGCTATGAGAAGGCGGATTTCTGTACCTTGGCGGGAGACGAGCAGCATGTAGTTGATCATGGCGACAAGGGAGCAGACGGAGCGCGGACTGGGAAGCAGGAGGTTGGCGGTATTGGACAGAAGAACGGGCGTAGCACTCGCGATCAATACCGTTACGGTCGTTGATTGCCTTTCCCGGCAAGGGGCGATCGGGAGAGGTAGACGCCCAAAATACGGATCAGCAGCTGCGCAGAGTTCTTCGCTCACGACTTGCTCACGACTTGCTCACAACCTCTTCGGAGGCAGGATCGCTCAAAGAAAATAGCGCGACGTAGACAAACATGATGGATGCGGAATCAGCAAAGTTATCACTACCAGCGTTCCTCAAGATGCTCACCAGCGGCAATATGCCACCATCCAAGGCAATGGCCGTTGCAGGGAAGATGTAAGTCCATCAGTGTGTCCCATGAACGCCCTTGCTCCTCAAAGCCAGGCTCTCTACCCCAAACAAGGGGCCTAACGTTTAAGCGTTGTCGTCGCTCAGACGCACCTAAGGTGCTTTAGGCTCTTTGTCAAAGACTGACGAGCAAAGATTCCCACTAGTATCAGGCGTCCTCTGAATCTAACAATGCTTACCAATTACACAGTTACAAGACCCACAGCACTCCAGAACAGCTGGGCCTCTTGACCGATTTTTCGCTTGAGTCGGCAGGAATAGCAGAGAAAGACACCCGTAAACAAGTACTCGCCGCCGTGCGCAAAGCAGGGTACAAGGGCAAGCCACCCAAAGCCAGCACGGCGGGAAGCTCCAAGGGCGCCTCGTCAGCGGGCAAGGCAGGGTCCTCCAAGGCCGACGTAAGTTTATGATGCCTTGTTGCACCGTTACATAATTCATATTCACGCATTCGGCATATCGCCCCCATCTCCGCGCACCCATAGGGAAAGCCCCAGCGGAAACGAAAGCGGGACGACGATCTCAACGACATGCTGCCCAGCAAGCCGCGCCAGGAGGGCGACGCGTACGGCAGCCTCGAGTTCAATGAGATTCTCGACGAGGAGGTGCGTCTCCAGCCCCCTCGCCAGCGGTCCAAAATGCGCGTCGCTGGCGCAAGACGCCCGCGGCACGCACGGTGGATGCGCACTGAAATGATACGAATACAGTACTGACGAGAGGCCGTGTGTGTGCGGTGTGTCCGCGCAGGTCATCAGCACGAAGTACACCGTCGTGAACCGCGCGCCCATAATGATGGCATGGGCGTTCGTCGTCGCGGAACGTCTGGGCTTCCGACGGGAGGAAGCACTCAGCATAGGTACGCCGCGTCCACCTCCTTTCCACCCCGCTGTGGACCTCCTGAGCAGAGTGCTGAATAGCCCGGTGGGGCTGTGCGGTGCTCTGCCCGGTGCTGTGCGGGGACACCGGTCGCCCCCACTCATCATTGACGTTCGCTCCCCGCCCAGCTTCTGCATATACGGAGATGAACGCGGTTACCAAAGGCGTCTCGCTGGGCATATACCGGGACGGCCAGCAGCGCGGCGCAGACGCGAGCCGCACCGGCGCGCAGCCGTACGTGGAGCTCATGGGCAGACGGTCGGTGCTCCCCCACTATTCATTTCGCACGACAGACAGGAGCTCACGCACACATTATCACTCGGCTGCGACGCCACCGCACGAACACTGCTCGTTTTCTGTCAAACAAACTAGCGTGTACGTAACCGTTTTCCGCCTGTTGCCCTCTTTATGGCTGCATTTAACAACCGGCCGCTCTTGCCCCCTTCCCTCTCTCAATCCAGTCCCCTGTACCAGACCGCGTCGTCGCAGTGGCATGCCCTCTCGAACGGCTCGCCTGTCGCGCCCACGGCGGCGTTTTCGTACATCACCCGGGCGTTACGGCAGACGGCGCCACACATCGTGGGCGCGCTGCGCCTCCTCGCGGCGAGCTATTCCCCTGCGGAGCTGAACAAGAAGGGGTTTGCCCTGTACGCCGAGTTCCGGCCTCAGTCTGAGGGTTGGGGGCAGCAGGGGGACGTCCGCTGCTCGACCATATTGGGCTTGCGCAAAGCTCGCGAGGAAGGGGCAGACGAGGCGACCACGGGCGCAGAGGATGCACACCAGCTCGTCAAGGTCGAACCTACAGATGGTTCAGAAGCTCCGGCGGGACGCCCACACGAAGAGCCAGCACCCAAGAAACCCAAACAAGAGTCTCCCGAACAGGACGAATACGACGCCGCGCTGGATGACGATGCACTGTTCAACGACTTCGATCTGAGCAGCATCCCATGATTCGGAGAACCCACATCTACGTTGGTAACGGCACTCTAGGAGGCGAGGTATGATACGTTAGGCCATCGTGTACACTACATCTACATTACCAGACGAAACGACGTAGTTGTCCATGCTCAGCGCTCCTGCCCTGCTCACTACGGCCCATCCCGTCCTCTACAGTCACCGAGCGCTCAGTTGAGATTTTTGATGACAGCCGCGGTGAACTCCGAGGTGGTCGCAGAGCCTGTGATGAAACCGTCGCAATATGAGGAACGGAGGACCCTGCGTCATCAGGGAAATGAAGCTTACCGCCCATGTCCGCCGTGCGGACCTTGCCGGCGTTGATAACGTCGAAGGTCGCGCTCGCGACGCTGTTCGCCAAGTGGTCGAGACTAAAATCACCCGTTGCGTTCAGTACGACGCAATACTCCTCGAGTCAACTGGGACGCGTACCCGAGGTGCCGGAGCATCATGGTCGCGCTGAGGATCATCGCTGAAGGGTTGGCACGGTTGGTGCCCATGATGTCCTTGGCGACGTGACGGCAACCAGGCTCAAAGAGCGCGTACTCCTGCAAGTGATGAATGGTCCCATTGAGTACACTGGGCTGCAGTCGGCCGAACACGAGAGTTACTGACCCTGCCAACGTTGCACCCAGGAACGATGCCGGGGCCACCAACGAGCGCGGCACCGATGTTGGAGACAATGGCACCGTACAAGTTGGGCATGACCATGACATCAAACTGTGTGGGACGAGCAACCAGCTGCATGGAGCTATTCGCGCCAAAAACAGTTAAGTAGTATCCAAAACCGGGACGGCCATATCACTCACGTGTTGTCGACAATCATGTCGTTAAACTCGATACCGGTAGACTTGTAGTCCTCAGCCACCCGACGGAAGGTGTTGAGGAAAAGACCGTCACCAAGCTTCATGATGTTGGCCTTGTGCACGCAAGTGACTTTCTGTGTTACGCGGTGATAGGTGAGAACGTGGTATCTTACGCGTGCGATGATTCTAAATTACCTTGCGGTTGTTCTTGAGGGCAAAGTCAAACGCAAAGCGGCAGATACGCTCGGCCTTCGCGCGCGTGGACACCTTCAAGCTCTCCACAACACCAGGGAAGCTCTGGTGCTCAAGGCCAGAGTACTCACCCTCCGTATTCTCACGGATGATGGCGAAGTCCACGTTGTTGTGACGCGTAGGGAAGCCTGGGAGAGACTTGCACAGGACAACAGACGCGTAGATGTCGAGCTGCTGGCGCATGGCGACATTCCACGAGATGTGACCAGACTGGGAAATGGGGGTGAAGAGAATGCCTACAGCGTGGGGTGTTATACGACGCGATTGATACGCTGAGGTTCAGGTGCATACCCTTGAGACCGACACGGTTGCGCCTCAGACTCTCCATAGCCTGCTTGAAGAGGTCCTCGCCCTCGGAAGACATGCCCGAGACGTTGTACTGCTCCCACTCAATGGGAGCGTTGACGTGCTCGAAGATCTCCTTCACGGAGTCCGTGATCTCGTTACCAATACCATCTCCGGGAATGAGGGTCACCTAGGAAGTGCGAAGTTCAGATGCGTGCGTTCTCCGCACTGCCAGCAGACATACGGTGTAGACACCACCATACTTGGTGGGGAGCTGCGCAAGAGAAGTTCAGTTACGCCCGTCATTGGCGCGTAAATAGCGAGTACGACGCACTCTCTGGGTGACCCGGGGGAAGCCAGCGGAGAGGGTGGTAGCGGTCCTCTGTGAGGGGAACAAAATGTTGGCACGTGTTTCGGGCAGAGATGTCAAGAGCACGCACGGCGTTGAGCGCAGGACGGGCAGCAGAGGCGAGAGCACTACGATTCATGGCGAGCAGCACCTGCTGGAGAGAACAAGATGGTAGGATGGACGGGGAGGGAGAGAGCGGGGGGCGTTGAAGAAAACGAGATGTCGGCCGAAATGCGGGCAAGTCCGTGCCAATGCCAACAGCGTCATCCTTCGTCCACATGGCTATCACCCGCTCGCGTGGCCCGAACCGTCCCCGCCCGACCCTCTCCTGGCCGTCGCCCGTCGTACACCGTTGCGCTCACCGTCGGACATGGTGGGAGGGCGCAGCAGCACAGTGTGCATATATACTCGCGAAGTCTCCGCTTCGCGTGTGCCGCAGACACCCAAATGAGCCCATTTTTGCGCCGTGAGCCCGGTATGGGCACGTTCCTCGGTGATGGGTCGACCTCGCACGATGCGCTGCCAGCCGCCCGTACGCGACGTTGCTCCTGCGACGACGGTCAAAAAGCCTGTCCCCCTGTCCCCCGGTCCTCGTCTCGCCACGGCTCTTCCACTCGTTTGCAGAGGCCTCTGACGCCTCACGACGCCCGTAGACAGGACCATGGAGTCCAAAGCGGAGAAGCTCGTCGTCGACCTCGCGGAGAAGCTGCATACCCCGGCAAGGCGTGATCTCACATTCTATCTCGTCCTCGTCTTCGCGGTCCTCCCCATCTGGTCCATCGTTCCCCTTTCCTGGGCCTTCGTAATCTACGCGCTGCACTCTGGCCTCATCTGGACCTTCGCATGGCGCGGCTGCGGTCTATTCGCGCTCGCGCTCAGTGAGGTCAGACCCAGTGACCGCATCCCATTCAGTTCGCGAGCTTATCCGTTTCGCAGGTCTTCTTCAGCGTGTACCACTACAACCTCACTGCGTTCATCTCTGGTCCAAGCCCCACCGGTGCTGGAAACCTGCTCGAACTTCAGGCAGTGTTCAAGCGCGTTCTCAGAGCTGGCCTTGCGTCCTTACCCGAGGATTTCGATGAGGAGACCCTGGACGTTGACAGGCCTGGCAGTCCGGAAGAGACGCTTACGGTCCTCGAATACAACGACCCCCGCGCAGTAGACTTCCGGAACTACCTGAGAACATGGTACGTTCATCTACCTATGTTCTATGAAACTGGATTTCATATACCGCGCGTGTGTGCAGGTTCGGCAAGGCACCATGGTCGTCGATCCGTCGGCATGAAGTGTATACGTGGCTCTACTGGTCCATGTTCAACTCTGCCTTCCCAGGAATGGACAAGGTGTCCGAACCTCACCGGAAGGTTCTCCTCGAGGTCACCCACATGGTCGAAGATCGTGCGGGTGTAAAGATCCCTCACGGCTCAAATCCCGCCGTACCCCCGATGCGTCTTACTTTGGATCCTGTCAATGTCTCTTGGAGGCCGCTCTTGTGGTACATTGGGGTAACACTGGGCAATGCATACATTCGCCACAGTATGAGGTCGAACTGGAACGCGAAGGTTGAAGTCCATGAGGGTCTCGAGTACGTCTGACCTCATGTTAACTCTGCGTGTATCTCTAACATGCATAACCACGCAGGTATGTCCTGCGCGTACCGCCAACCTGGAACGCGCGCACTGGCCCTCGCCCGATCGTCTTCATGCACGGCCTCGGGCTTGGCCTGACGCAATACCGTCGCTTCCTTGTCCATATGTTCCGTTCGCTTCCGGACTATCCCATCCTTGTTCCTCTCCTGCCACACGTCAGTCAAGAAATCCTTCACCCTCGCTTCTTGCGCCCCATGGGCAGGAACGAGATGACGACGTGTCTTGCCGGTCTTCTGGCGAAGCTCGGCTGGGCTGACCTGGACGATCCTTCTTCGGATGCCTCTGATACAGAGGAGAAGGACCCTGGCAACTCGCGCAAGGCTTCGGATAGCCTGCGGACCCCTAAAGGCGTCACCATGCTCAGCCACTCGAAGTGAGAAGACACTCATTCTCTTCCTCAGCGTGTCTAACCTACTCCCAATCAGCGGTTCGTTCTCGCACGCATGGATGCTCAAGACGTATTCCCAAATGATCACTCGATCATGTTTCGTAGACCCGGTCACCTTCTGCTCCTGGGAAGGAGGTACGTGTCTTCTAGACCCTGGTCGACGTTTCGGCTAACGTGCTATGGCTTCAGACCTCTGCTACAACTTCATTTACCGGCCTTGCGCAGATGTGAGTTCTCTTCTGCTCCATCCATGTTACCTTCTCTGAACATATTTCGTGCAGGGCCTGGACCTTATCATCAAATACTTCGTCGGCACCGAACTAGGGGTCGCCAACTTCTTGCAGCGCCACTTCGACTGGTCTTCCAACTGTCTCTGGTACGAGGAGATTCCCAACGCGCGGGACCCTAAGAAGACCCTGTTCGTTCTCGGCGGCAAGGACTCCATCATCGACGCTACAGTGAGTTTCACATGCACCATCCACTCGCCCCTCATGAACCATACTGACCGTATCCTCTCAGCGCGTACGGCGCTACCTCACTTCACATGGAATCCGGAAGGGCCTGCGCTTCGACCCAGACGGGCACCACGGGCAAGCCCTTCTATCGATATCCCCTGTCCATAACGACATCCTGCAGTGGTTGCAGGAGAAACACTGAAAACTGCTATGCTTACGATTTTACGTCCATACCCTAACATTACCGCACCTAATACCCATACCCGCGCCATATAGCTATCTGACCTTGACATTCGTATTGACTCATCTAACTTTTGTCGGTTCAGCGCAAATACTAAACCTAGAGCCATGTATTCTTGACATTGGTCGACACATCTATATAAAACACACAAGAGCGGCGCCGCGCATGTGGCTAGCAGTAGACAGCAATGTTCGAGCCTCCCGATAACCAGGCAGATGTGACTACATGGGCAGAAGAGCTTCGGCGTTCTTGTACATCACTCGGTCGAGCGCGTCATGATCACCCGCGAAGAACGTATCCGCATTCTTGGTGTACCATTCCACCATCCCAACGCTAACAGCTGCGCACGGAGGACATCAGCACACCTCTCCTTCTGAACACGACAGCCCCATAACGCACCTGGGAAGTCCGTGCCGAACAGCAGCTGCGAGTCGTCGACGAACGCGCGCATCGCCGCCAGCGTTGTCTCGTGGCTGCTCAGCGCCGTGTCGTAGTAGAACGTCCTGAAGTCCGCCAGAATCTCGTCCGGGGACAGCGCGCAGCCCATGTGCCCGGACAGCACGGCGACGCGCGGCGCGAGGAAGGGCGTGCTGCCGCCGAGGTGCGCGAGAATGATCTTGACGTGTGGCCAGCGGCGCTTCTTGCAGGTGACGACGAGGTGCGCGGCCGCTTTGAAGGTCTCGTTGGGTACCTGGTCGCATCGAGTGTGAGCACAGAAGAACGTATGGGGTGCGAGATAATACGCACCTCCGTCACGGGAATGCCTAGAAAAGGATGGGGATACGGCGTGGACGACGCGGTTTGGGTGCCATGTAGGAAGACCACCGCGTGTCTTCGATTCAGCTCCTCCCAGATCGGATCGAACGCGTCGTCTCCGATGTATCCTGCAGGAGGTTAAGCAGCAGAGCTACGCAGCGCAAGGGGAACGACTTACTAGCGTCCGCACCCTCGCCGTACGAAGACGATATGGCTACGCCCCAGCACGGTAACAGGCCGAAACAGTGCTCGATCTCTGACAACACACCTACCTCGTAATCCCAATAAGCATCTCTGCGCGATAACGCACCGCTGCACGCACCCTCCGTGTCGATGAGATTGGGTAAGCAAGCAAAGAACCCGAACCGTCCGGGGTGTTGGTCGCATATCTGCGTAGCATACTCATTAAAACCTCGCGCAGCCGTCCTGTTCTCATCCCCTGCGGGCCCAGGGGGGAGTCCAGCGGGAAGGGAAAGGACGGCAGTGCGCACGCCGAGCTGGTCCATTGCTTTCAAGCTGACTTCAGGCGTCCATGGGAGGTTCTCCGGGGGCGTCATCCATCCGACCTTTGCGCTGAGCCCGGCCTTCCCTATGGAGGCGGGGAAGATGTGGTGATGCACATCGATACGCGTATGACCCTGCGAGATGAATGAGCGAATGTAAGGTCGATATACATGAGGACATAGATATTACCGTAGCATGGGTGGCCATTTGGGTACGTACGATAACGACAGACAACGATGCATCGTGCGCTGTTATATACCTCCATGCCTGGCAGCTTTCTTAGCTGACTGGCCGTCCACGTCAAACCGAGTAGGTGGGCGCGATCAATACGCCCGGGGCAGACGTGGATCGGAAGGGCGCACAGGAAAGGAAATGCCGCAACTGTACACATAATTCATACAACCTGGATAACGTCTGCTTCATATTTGCGTAATGACTGCTGCACGACGGTCACCTGTGTCTCGTTACTGCCGCCTGAACTCGTTGCATTTCTCCTCGTTCCAGCTGAAGAACTGCCCGCTCATGGACTTGTGGGCCTTCAGCGCGAGCGCGGCGATGACGTGCCCAGCATCCTCGGGCTTCACGAGTTCGCCCTTCTCGTAGGCCTCGGTGAACTTCTTGAGAACAGTGGCTTCCATGGTGGTCGGCCCTCTGCTTCGTAGAAGGCCTTGCATCTGGACACAATGAGCGGGCGCATACCGATGCACCTGGTGTATAACCTACCGGAGTGTCAACCATGCCTGGGCGCACAGCGACGCAGGTCACCTCGGGTTCTTCCTCCGCGAGCGTTCTGGATATTGCTATCAGTCCATAAAACGACAGCAGTATCCACTACTGACTGACCTGCACAGGCTGTTCAAGGCGGCCTTACCGGCATTGTAGGGGCCCCAGGACGGCGTGTTTCCGACTGCGGCTCCCGAGCTTACGAACACAATCCGTCCGCCGAGCGCGCTCTTGCGCAGCTCTGGGATCGTTGCGCGGATAGCGGTGACCAGCGAGAAGAAGTTGACGTCGAAGTGCTTCTTCCACTGGTCCAAGGTGATGTCCTCCGACGCGATCTTGCCCAGCGGTTCAAGCACACCGGCGTTCAGGATCACACCATCAATGCGCTTGTATTTCTCGAGACCGTGCGATACAGAGGAGCGCACAGCGGCGTCGTCGGCACTTCATATTCGCTACACTGAGGACGCTAAGCGAACGGGAACTGTGGCGGAGACTTACACATCGCATTCGAGGGCAAGCAGTGAGTCCGCATGCGCATCACCCAGGCTGAGTAGCTCTGGTGTTTTTGTGCGCGAGAGCGCGACCACATTCGCGTTGAAAGTCTCGAGGAGAATCTTGGCTATCGCGAGCCCGAGGCCTCTGCGATGTGCAGTATTAGCCGCTGGAAATGGATCGGAAAAGTCTAGCGCGTGATGCACTTGGATGCGCCAGTGAGGAGAACGACCGGTTTTGCAGCCATCGCGGTTGTCGGGAACGATTACGGGGGCGTCGAGTCGGACGGCGGGAGGAGGTCGTGCGATGCATTGCGGGAGGGTGTGGGACGACGGGGGTTGATTCGTTGATTTGGAGTGTTTGGGGGGCGCTTCACCAATTCTGCCCGTGCGTCCCGAGCGCGTCCGAGCCACCTCACCACCTCTTCCGTCCAAAAATTGGGCATCTCCCCTCACCGTCTCCGTCCACGTCCTCCTCCCTCCCCTCCCGCTCTCCCGCCCAAAAGACATGGCCTCGCGTCTCACCTTCGCCCGTCTCGCCCCCGCCCTCACCCGCGCGCGGTTGGCCAAGCCCGCCCGGATATCCGGCGCGCGCCTTGCTCGGGGATATGCCTCGCAGAGCGAGCATACTGTGCGTTCTCACACCGCTTTCCGTGTACAGGCCGAATGACACAGGATGCTCAGATGACCGTGCGTGAGGCCCTGAACGCAGCAATGGAGGAGGAGATGCTGCGGGACGAGAACGTCTTCATCATCGGTGAGGAGGTCGCCCGGTACAACGGTGCCTACAAGGTACGCTCGCTCGCTCCGAACACTGCCACGACATCCTCTCATGTTTGTGTCTAGGTCACCAAGGGTCTTCTCGACAAGTTCGGTGAGAAGCGTGTCGTGGACACGCCTATCACCGAGATGGGTTTCGCTGGTCTTGCCATCGGTGCTGCCTTCGACGGTCTCAGGCCAATGTACGTTACCGCTGTCCTGTGTCAACCTACAGCAGTACCTGACTATTATGCAGTTGCGAGTTCATGACTTTCAACTTCGCCATGCAGGCTATTGACCAGATCGTGAACTCTGCTGGCAAGACCCACTACATGTCGGGTGGTGTTCTCCCTTGTCCTATCGTGTTCCGTGGTCCCAACGGTGCTGCCGCCGGTGTCGCGGCCCAGCACTCACAAGACTACGCCTCGTGGTACGGTCAGGTCCCTGGTCTCAAGGTCGTCAGCCCTTGGAACGCGGAGGACTGCAAGGGTCTTCTCAAGGTACGTTGTTTTGGAGTGGAACGACCTATACATGGAAAGTGACTGACCTCGATTGAAGTCTGCCATCCGGGACCCCAACCCCGTTGTCTTCCTCGAGAACGAGCTGATGTACGGTGTGACCTTCCCCATGTCCTCGGAGGCGATGTCGGACGGCTTCCTCCTCCCCATCGGCAAGGCCAAGGTCGAGCGCGAGGGTAGCGACCTCACCATCGTTGCGCACAGCAAGATGGTCGGCCACAGCATGGAGGCTGCTGAGGAGCTCGCGAAGGAGGGCATCAAGGCGGAGGTTATCAACCTGCGCAGCATCCGCCCTCTCGACATCGACACGATCAAGAAGTCGGTCAAGAAGACCAACAGGTACGTCTGCTGCATGTTTGCGCCTCTAAACCTCATGGCTGAGATCTGTTCCCTAGGCTTCTCGTCGCTGAGGGTGGCTACCCTGCGTTCGGTGTTGGCAGTGAGATCTGCGCCCAGATCGTCGAGAGCGAGGCGTTCGACTACCTCGATGCGCCCGTTGAGCGTGTAACTGGTGCCGATGTCCCCACTCCTGTGAGTACCACCTACAGGCTATCGCATCATCTCAGATAGTTGACCTTGGACTTCAGTACGCCGTCAACCTTGAGGGCCTCACCTTCCCCGACACCAGCGTCATTGTCAAGGCTGCGAGGCGTGCTCTTTACAGGAGCAACTAGTTTGCCCCTGCATTGCACATTCCGTAGATATCGGGTTGTAGCGAGGCGAGCGCGCGAGGTTATATCCATGTCCTCCTGAGAGGCCCCTAGAATTTATACTACTGGTCACGCTGCTATCATTGCACTGCTACTCTACATATTCATTTTACAAATTCTCTTCTGCGTGCTTTGAATCGCCTCCACCGCCCACCGTCTACTATGACTGGTTGAGCGCTTGTAGCCGGATGCGCACTGCGTTCGCGTGGGCACCGAGTCCTTCGCAGTCCGCAAGGGTCGCGACGATAGGTCCCAAGCCCTTCAGGCCCTCTGCAGTGACCTCTTGCGAGGTGATGTGTTTTTGGAAGGAGAGCGTGTTCACGCCGCTGAACTGGCGCGCGTAGCCATTCGTGGGCAGCGTGTGGTTCGTGCCCGACGCGTAGTCGCCGCAGCTGCGTAACACTTCGTGAGTACCACCACCCATGGAACCGCCGCAAGCGAACGACAACTCACCTCTCTGGCGAGAATGGCCCAACAAACACACTACCGGCATTCTCGACCGCCGCAACGGCGCCCGGCGCATCCTCGAGGTGCAGAATAAGGTGCTCCGGGGCATAGTCGTTGCTGAACGCAAGTGCCTCCGCAACAGTGTCCGTCTTCACGATGATGCTCTTCGCGACGGACTCGCGCATGATGTCGACGCGGGGCAGCGCGCGCGCCTGCGCGTCGACCTCCGCCTCGATCGCGGCGAGGCGGTCTGCGGCGAGCGCGACCGCGACGAGCACGACCTGCGAGTCGACGCCGTGCTCCGCCTGCGAGAGCAGGTCCGCCGCGACGAACGCGGGGTTGCACGTGTGGTCCGCGATCACCTGCAGCACGCACACACGTGAGCACCACTGCACGAAGCGAGACGCGTAGGACGGGAACGGGGACGCACCAGCACCTCGGACGGGCCCGCGGGCATGTCGATCGCGACGAGCGCGTCCGTGTCGTTCTGGACGAGCATCTTCGCGGCGGTGACCCACTGGTTGCCCGGGCCGAAGATCTTGTCGACCTTGGGCACGCTCGCGGTCCCGAACGCGAGCGCGGCGACGGCCTGTGCGCCGCCCGCCTTGAGGATCGCGCTCGCCCCGACGAGCTGTGCCGCGTACATCACCTCCGGGGACACGGAGCCGTCCGGGCGTGGGGGCGTCGCGAGCACTATCTCGCGGCAGCCCGCCACTTGCGCGGGGATGCCGAGCATGAGCGCAGTCGAGGGCAGGATGGCGGTGCCGCCGGGGACGTAGAGCCCGACGCGCGCGATGGGCCGCGCGAAGCGGGAGCACACGACGCCGGGCATCGTCTCGACGACGAGCGTGTCTTGGTCCGCCTGCGCCTGGTGGAACTTGCGGATGTTCGCGTACGCGGCGTCGATCGCGGCACGCACGTCATCTGCGATCTGCATCGTCTCGGGTGCGAACGGGGGGCGGATGACCGTCGCGTCGAGCTGCACGCGGTCGAACTTGGCGGTGAGCTCGAGCAACGCGGCGTCCCCGCGCGTGCGCACGTCGTCCACGATCGGCTTCACCTTCGCGATCATCTCGTCCGACTTCAGCACCGGCCTGCGCAGGAGCTGTGCACGTTCCGTGGGGGAGGCCGCTGCGAGATCGTACGTGCGCATGCGGATGGGTGCGTCTACATCGACCGTGGGCGCAGGCGCAGGTGCAGGTACCGGGGTAGGCTTCGGAGCTGCGCTGGTCTCTGCGGTAGCCTTCTGGGTCCATTGCGGTTTGGCATTGCCTGCGCGCCGGCTGATCCTCTTCGCCTTGGTGTCCAGAGAGCGCTCAATGTCGGCGATACTAACACCAGCCGCGACGCAGCGAGTCAACGCAAAATAGAAGAGATCGGCGGCCTCGAATGCGACTTCCTCCTTCGTTTCGGCGCGGCACAGCTCGTCCGCCTCCTCCATGATCTTGGAGCTGAGCAGCTCGGGGTCGCTGAACAGTCTCCGGGTATATGATCCTTCGGGGGCGGATTCGAGGCGAGACTGCAGCGTACGTTCAAGCGCAGAGAGCCCGCTGGTCTCGCCGAAGCAAGAAGGGCGATCGAGGTGGCAGAAGCCCGCGCCGTGCTGCACGACGCTGAACTCCAGCGCGTCCGAGTCGCAGTCAAGGCGGATTCGCGCGACGTCCTGAGTCGCCCCAGAAGTTTCGCCCTTGCGCCAGAGGCCGTGCTTGCGTGACTGATATACGCCCTTACCCGTGGCGATGCTTTCCCGGACTGATTCGATCGAGGAGTAGACAAGGCCGAGCGTACGCTCACCGTCGAGGTGGGAGGAGACGACGGTGGGGAAGAGACCGTCTGGGCGGTCGGAGGTGATGTTTGCGAGGAATGCGTCCGCGACATTGAGCTGCTTGGCGTCGGTCGGAGCAAGAGTCAGGAGGGAGGTCGGAATGACTAGGACCGTACCCGCACCCGCGAGCCCGCGAATGGTGGATCGTGAAGGGGGCTCGCTGAGGCTTACGGGAAGGACGTGCACGGATGAACCCGCGAAAAATCGCGAGACGGATCCGATGAAGTCCACATCGACAGAGGGGGTCTTGATGAGCACGCCAGACACTCCGCTACGGATTTTGTCGGAGACGGCGCTGACATTTGCAACATCGAGAAGCAGGAGGAGGCGCTCTGCAGGTGCGGTGCCTATGATGTCCTTGGCGAGGGTGAGGGGAAGGATGACCTTGTCTGCGCCCTGGTCAAGGATGGGGACGACCTCATCTGCGGCCAAAGATGAGTCACGGTCGACGAGGATGTACCGACTGGCATTTTGCGGGATGGAGGTTGAGTCTTTCAGAGAGTAGGGGACGATAAGAGGGCCGATGCGGGCGAGTGCTCCGAGGAGAGCATGGTCCCCGAGGTCGGCGTCGAAGAGTGGGAGGAAGGCGGACATGGCGAGGGGGAGCAAGAGGACCTTGGAGGCAGGCCGATGGACGAATTTGCGTGATCCCAGATCTTGCACAGCGGTCCGCCGATCTCTTTGCAGATCTTGCATCTCAGATCTCTCGCTCAGTCCCGCTCCCCTGGCCCCGCTCAAGCGCCCTCCGTACGGTGCACTGCTTCAAACTCGTCTACCCCGCGGCGAGGGCGTACACTGGGCGCATGCTACGCTAGGTTGCAGCAACCAAAATCCGGATACAGGCGAGGAGTGCGGTACATCGGATGTCATTTCGTGCGAAGATGCACGGACCCTGCGCAGGAACTCCCGTCGGAGGCCCAAGCTACGGGCACATGTTCGGAATCAAGGCGCTGATCCATGCACGCAATGCCCACTGGTCTTCTGGCACCTGCGTGGCGAGCATGCACATTGAACTCTGTGCAGGCGATAATCATACACTGTTATTGTTCTCCCCAGTTCTCCCGGGGCGGGGTCTGTGGGGGAAGCCTAAAGCCGCGATGTCGAAGGCGGGGAAAGCGGGGAAAACGTGCACTAGCAACGCGGCGACAACGGAGGAAGGTGCGGAAGTTACCGTAGCAAAGGAAATTGAGAGGACGAGATGAGGACCATCCAGCGCGTGAGAAAGGCTGGTTGCCTCGAGGATGCAGGGCGGCCTAAGGGTCCGCTCGCCAAGTTCTCTGTCGAACGGGACCAAGCGGGCTGAAGGGGCGAAAGAGAGCGATGGAAGTGGCCGATGGTTGTGGGCGCAAAGGCCAAGCGGGCCCCAGCTTAGCGGGGATTGGATCTGGCGGGCACAAGCGCGGGCGACGCGACAATTAAGATTGGGAACGCGTCGCGTCAACAACGCACAACAAAGCGCTTTCTGGCAGCAGCACGCGCGCCTCCTCGCCAATGCGTCAATCGATCCTGCAGCACACGCCCGTCACTTAAATACCCCTCTCCCCCTCCCCCTCCTCATCCGCACACTCCTCTCCCCCACACATAGCACTCTCAATCTCTCCCACAACCAACAAACTAAACTTCTTCACAACATGCCTCCTCGTGCTAACCCTACTGGAAGTGCTCGCGGTACCGGACCCACTCGCGGTGGAAGGGGTGGCGCTCGCGGTGGACGCGGCGTAGGCCCAGTTATCACCCCTGCTCGCGCTCCCGCTGGCAGGCCTGGTCTTCCGGATGCCTCTGCTCACATTACGACGGTCGGCGTCAAACGAACTGCTTTCGGAAGCAGCGGACGGGCCATCCAGGTCTCCACCAACCACTTCGAGGTCAAGATCCCTGAGGGGAGCATCTACCACTACGATGGTGCGTTTTTATCAAGCGCTCACTGCTACTAACGTACTCAGGGAGCTCTTTCGTCTTTCAGTTGGTGAGTATCATTATTTCTTGGTGCCCTCCCGAACGGTGGCTGAACTTCCTTTCAGTCATCTCTCCGTCTGAGAAGACACTTCCCGCGCGCCTGAACATGGAAATCATCGAAAAGATGCAGACGGCAATCTCTCCGCAGACATTCACCCCTCGCGCGGTGTACGACGGCAGGAAGAACATGTTTGCAGCTCGCCAGCTTCCCTTCGGTGCCTCCGGAGAGGTATGCTTTAACAATATCTCCTATGATTACTGGCTCATCTCTCCGCACTTGCCCTTAGTTCGACGTTACCCTCGGTGACCCGCCTTCCCCTGGCGACGCCGCCCCAGCGCGTCCCCCGAAGGTGTACAAGGTCAAGCTCACTCATGTGGCAACTATCAATCCTGAGTAAGTTTTGCGTTAGGGTGATTGAGCACAGGTCCTAACACTAGTGTAGGGTTCTCGCACGTTTCTTGCAGGGCAAACAGTCCCACGACAACACGGTTTTGACCGCTATCACGGTATGTTTTCCGTGGCCCCTCGTTGTACCGCTCCGCTCATATTCGCGGCTTCTCAGGCGCTCAACGTCGTCATCCGCATGGAGCCCTCGCTGAAATACCCTTTCAACGTCCGCTCCTTCTTCACTGATCGCGAGAAGAAGGACATTGGAAGCGGTATCGTTCTCTGGCGGGGCTACTTCCAGTCTGTGCGGCCCGCCATCGGCCGGATGCTCATCAACGTAGATATCAGCACCGGAGCTATGTACAAGCCCGGCCCTCTCCTCAACGTGGCGATGGAGTTCATGGGCATGCCGCATCCCTCGCATCTCGACCCTCGGAATCTGCGCGACAGGATCAGGCTCCAACGCTTCCTCTCTGGAGTACGGATCGTCGTCGAGATCCCCGGGCAGCGCCAGACTGGTCGACGCCCTCCTCGTGTCGTCAAGAGGATCTCCGCAAACAGTGCCGACGAGATGACGTTCGTGAACAGGGAAGGACAGACGTTGAGCGTTGCGGACTACTTTAAACGCGCTCACAACTACCAGCTCCGCTTCCCGAAGCTCCCCTGCATCGAGGTATGACACTGTCCATGCGTTGTTTACTCGTGCTCATAATCTTGCTAGGTGGGGTCCGGCGCTCTCATCCCAATGGAGGTTTGCCACATCTTTGAGGGCCAAATCATGCGCAAGCAGGTGCCCCCCGAGAAGACGAAAGACGTGCTGGACTTTGCGACCAAGAAGCCTCACGACCGCCTCGCCAGCATCAAGGCCGGACTTGGGGTAACGCATCCTATTCACATCGTATCCACGTCAGTCCTAACCCGTGTTTGACAGGTCTTGGCGTACGGGCAGTCGGAATATGTTAGGGTAAGCTATCGACCTCCTAAGATGCGCCTACGGCAACTCATATATATTGCAGCAATTCGGCCTCGTAATGGCGCCCAACGCGGCCCCCCTTTCGCTCCAGGCGCGTGTTCTGGAGGCTCCCGTCCTGCAGTACGGCCCGGGGAGCAGGCAGCCGACCATTGTAAGTCCCACCCCGCTTTTCACGGGTATCTCAGCGCTGAACACCGCGATCGCAGAGGCCGCGCGATGGCCAATGGAACATGTGAGTGCCTCGCGATTTAAACACAGTGAACTGCGCCTGACCTCTTTCGTACTGCCAGGGTCGACAAGAAGTTCTGGAAGCCCAGCTCGATCAAGCGCTGGTGTATCGTCGTGTTCGAGCGCAAGGAGCGCTTCAGGCAGGACGTCGCCGAGCAGATGGTTAAGGGCCTTCTAGAGTCTTTTGAAAAAGCCGGTAAGATCTCTATGTCAACCTGTTGAAGTGTATCATTCTGATGCAGACTGCCACCCCTACCACAGGCGTTGAGGTGAAGGAGCGAGAGCCAGTCATTCACTACGGACTCGCGTCGAGGCCTCCTGCGCAGACCCTCCGGGAGGCTGGAAACATGTGTTACCAGAAGAATGGCGGCGGCGGCCCGGACCTCATCGTCGCAGTCCTTCCGGAAGCCTCCGCGGACTTGTACATGCGCATCAAGCAGTAAGTCGGCTCTCTTGCCTTGTGGGGAGTGAGCAGAGGTTGACTGCGGATCACAGCTTCGGCGACATCACCCAGGGTGTGGCGACGCAGTGCCTGAGGAGCAACAAGTGCACGTACGCGAAGGCGCAGTACTATGCCAACGTCTGCTTGAAGTGAGCCCTTCCTTCGCACTATGCGGCAGAGGACTTACCCTTTACAGGATCAACGTCAAGCTGGGCGGCATCAACACCGTCCCCGACGCGCGCTCCGTCCCCGTCCTCACCGATCCGCACAACCCGACCATCGTCATGGGGTGAGTGCCCCACGCTTGCTCGCCCATATATGGTATTAACGTGGTCACAGCGCCGATGTCATCCACCCCGCCCCCGGTGCGGATGGCCGCCCGTCCTTCACGTCGCTCGTTGGCAACGTCGACTCCGACACCGCCAAGTACATCGCCGACTGCCGCGTGCAGACCTCTCGCCAGGAGATGATCGACGACCTGCAGGAGATGGCCCACGGCATCATCAAGATGCACACAGGCTACCGCAACACAATTGAGAAGAAGGCCGGCAGCGTGCGCCGTATCATCTTCTTCCGCGACGGTGTCTCCGAAGGCCAGTTCAAACATGTGCTGGAATACGGTGCGTTGGGCTGAGACCCCATCCGTGCTGGCGCCCTTGGCTGACCATCGTCCCTCAGAGCTGCCGCAGCTGCGCGCCGCGTGCGTGCAGGCGAACGTGCAGGCGAAGATCACCGTCGTCGTGGTCGGCAAGCGCCACCACGTCCGGTTCTTCCCGCAGAACTCGACCGACGCGGACAGGAGCGGGAACTGCCCCGCGGGCACCGTTGTCGACCGGGACATCGTGCACCCGACCGAGTTCGACTTCTACTTGCAGTCGCACAGTGGATAAGTACCTTCCCTCACGCTCTCGTGCCCACCCTTGGCTGACACGGTCTTTTTGGGTATCCACGCTGCTGGGGACGTCGCGCCCCGCGCACTACAGCGTCCTGTACGACGAGAACGGCTTCACGCCGGACAGCTTGCAGGCGCTCTCGTTCGCGCTCTGCCACGTCTACGCCCGCTCGACGCGCTCGGTCTCGATCCCCGCGCCCGTGTACTGTGAGTGTCGTTTGCGTCCCGATGTGTGCGGCCGGTTGCTCACCCACCTTGCGACGCAGACGCGGACATCGTGTGCGCCCGCGCGAAGAACCACTACGACCCCGACGGCCACATGGACTTCGAGGGCTCTGGCGGCAGCCTCAGCGAGGACCAGAAGGCCAAGGAGCTCGAGGTATTCAAGGCGGGCTTCAAGACGCTGCACGCTGGCATGCGCAGGGTCATGTACTTCTCTTAGGCGCAGCGCCGTCGACGTCGTAGGGGCAGGTACCGGCCTCGGATGCGGATCACGGAAGGACTGTTTCATGGACACGGTAATCGTCGGAATGCTGTCATCCCGTCTGTAGTATCCCCTCGCACTCCTCGCACTTTCGCACTTGCTTTTGTATCCTCCGCCCCACGCTCACCGTTGTTTGTTCTCACCACGCTACCAAGTCTCTCGTTCCCAACATCACCATCCCATCCCACTCCTTGTATGTGAAATGTACCCTTAGGATCTATGTCTCTCTTCTATGCTGTACAATGAATATGTCTATCCGGATCACATACGATCAGGGCTGCCTGAGCTGCGTGCGGTAGCGGACCCGGTCTCTGTGCAACCGCACTGCGGGTGGTTGCGCTAGTGTGGGATCGATCATGGCTATGGAAAGGAGATACACAGCTGCAGGGGTCGATGCAGCTGATATGAACGTTCGCTGGGTTTTTGTGCTTCTTGCGTTGCTCTTCATCCCGATGTCCACTCGGAGCTGCGCGACGCGTTGGCGCCCGTGACCCTGGCCAAACGCGGACACGTGCGGTTGCGGCTTGGATATGGACCGCCATGTCCCAGTCGCGCACCCCTGTCCGCCGTCCTTCTCCAGGGACCACGGCGTCTTGCTGCAGAGCCGGCGCCGAACTAGCAGGCTCTTGTCCTCAAACGACAGCACTGCGCGAAAAAAAGAGCAGGGCACGACGCCCCGCGGATGCAGGAGGCTTACCCAACGCCCGCGTGCAGGCAAGCGTGCAGCCAGACGAGGTGTGTCCCGCTGCTGCTCGTGTTTGCCATGACGCACCTAGACAGGCCCGCACCGCCAGCCCCCAGGGCCCCCCTTAGTAGGTCCACCAGCAGCATCACACCGTGGCCTCCGTGCGGCAGCTCCGGGCGCCAGACGCGTACCAAGGCAGGGCACGGTGGCCCGCCGCGTGGTCGCGAAAATAATGGGCTGCCCATGCACAATTCAGCCCCGGCGGCGCCAAGCGGGGCCTGTCGCCCTCTGCACGGCCCTTCCCCACCCGGGGCGGATCTGTGCACCCCGGTCTATCCGGATAAGAACGCGGAGGGGCGCCCGCCAGCCAGGGAGGGCGAGCCATTCCGGACGTCACACCACCACTGTTGGTGGAGGACCCTTCGCTTGGAGCCCGCGCGAAGCTTGGACGGTAGTCCGTCTGGGTTAAATAGCCGGGGTCGAGTCGCTCCACCGCCAGCTGCCTCTGGCACCTCGCTCTTGCTGCTGCCTCCGCCTGCTGCCTCGATACCCCCCAACACCCTCGATACCCTTCAACTTCACTTCGACTTCACTGCCGCTGAACTCTCCTCACTGCCACAAACATGCCTAACCGACGCAATATGGGCTGGCGGAAACCCGTTCCGAGGCTTACCCCGGAGCCGTCGATCAACTCGCCCCGCCCGTCGCGGTCGGGTCTGCGACGCCTCTCGATGACCATCATCAACAAGGACATGCCGCCGGTCAGTCGCGCCTGCCTCGCGTCGCGCACCACCCGATGACGCCACCACTGACTGCGCCCCCTCAGCTCCCTGTAGACTGGCGAGAGTCGATCGACACCGCGCTCAAGCGCGAGAAACGGCACGCGATGTATTTCTCGCCGCCCTCACCGCCCCCGTCGCTACCGTCGAAGGACAGCATGGAGTCCCTCTCGCACACGCTGGTCGATGAGCAGCGGGACGCCACACCGGTAGGCCTGTCCCTGCGGATCTGCAGTCGCGTACGCGAGCTCACTCCTGGCGCATGCCGCGCCCCCGCCTGCAGCCGTATGGCAACGGGCCACCGCACGACGACGGCCAGCCGATGATCCAGTGCGTGCAGCGTACACAGGCGTCGCCAGTGCTGCCCCGCCGGCCCAGCCAGAAATCGTTGCCACAGGTGCGTGGGATTGTTCATTTGCGGGCGATCGGATTCATATCGTCTCATATCTCACTCGCATGCGCTGTGCGCTGTGCTTGCAGATCTACAGGCCTCCTACACCGCCACTCCCGGCTGAGTACCCTAAGCTTCGCCCTGCTGCACACGCAGGTACGAGTGCGGAGAGTGTCGCATATACGGTACGTGGATCTGCGCATGCAGTCTTCGTGGTCTTGACGAGATATGTGCACAGCTTCACAGTGGGCTCATGTCCGCAGACTCGCGGCTAAAAGCTGCTCCGAGCCAACATATGTGTGCTGAAAAGGCCCGGCGTGCAGCAAGGCATACCGACACCCAGGAGGCTCGCCGGCGTTGTGGACCTGCTGCATCCGGCCATGAAATACCGGAGAAGCCGCTGCGGCCTGCTGGCGGGCCTCCCTGCTCTTACCGGGCCAGCGCGATGTCCGCGTCGACGGCTGGCAACAGGTCGTCTTCGGGGCGCTCGTACTGTCCGGGCGACGTGTGCTTCAGCGTGTGGTATGTCCTGAAGGGGTGGGGAGTTCATGTCCGGGCAAAAATAGGCCATGCGGGGAGGTACTGACTGCCGCGGACTCTGGCTATGAGATCTTGAGACACGAAACCGCCCTCGATGGGCGACTACCACATACTATCATTATACTTTGCGACTCGTTGCTTATGGACGCTATGCCGTGACATTACGCATATATGTAGCCTAGGTGTATTTTGTATAGTGCGCGCCCTCCACATGTTTTCTTGGATAGCTGCCCAGGATGGGATATGATGCATAGCCAATCAGCGGGCAGGGGTGCGTCAAGCGCTGCAATCACGGCACACTCCACTCCTCTCTTTGCACTGCTCTCCGCGGCCAGCACGCCTCACCGCACACAACGTCCCCGCATTCTGCTAGACCTCTGCTATCTGCTATGTGTTAGCCGTACCGACCGATATCCACCCTGCACGATCCCGCAGCCTCGCATACATCCACGCCCAACTGCTTTCCCGATCTCGCTGCTTCCTCTGCACTCTCTCCACGCGCCGCGTAACACATCTGCAGACCCAGCCGCAACTCCCAACATACACCCACACAACCACCCTGGAGCCTCATGGGAGGCACCGATGAACCCGCGAGACCCTCCGCGCGGCAGATCTACGAGGAGGTGCTGTCCGGCGCGCGCCCGCGCCCGTTCATCCCGCGCCTGCGCTCCGACCCGCCCCCATTCCAGCCCATCCCGCACAGTCTCCGCGAGTTCCGCGCGCTCGAGGGGGATGCCCGCCAGCAGCGGCTGCGCGCGCTGTGGCGACGGCTGCCGAAGCGCAACGAGGGCAATAACGGCGCCGACGACGCGGAGGCCGTCGCCCGGGCGTACCCGGTGAAGTCCGACGGGGACCTCACGGCGGAGAGCGCGAAGCAGCTGGGCGAGATGTACGAGGACGAGCTGCTGGGCCGCTGTGGGGTGCCCACGCGCGGGCCGTTTGCACGACGGGTTTCGTGGGCGGAGTTCGAGCAGTATGCGGACGCGAAGGAGGCTGGTACGTCGTGTGTGGTGTATTTGTGAGGGGGCGGGGCGCTGAGCGTAGACAGAGCTGTGGCATATATTCCATGACGAGCTTGACCTCGATGGCAATGGGCACCTCGACGTGACAGAGCTGGAGCTCGCACTCGAGAAAGCAGGTACGAAGCCCGTGTTTGATACGGAGCGTGGCTTATTCATGGTATCATAGGCATCAAGCTTTCCGGTTCCACCCTCACTGAGTTCATGACCTTGGTCACGGCCTCGCCGCACTCGCATGCAGTCAGCTTCAGAGAGTTCCGGGACTTCCTCCTGCTCTTGCCACGAAAAGCATCAACGGAGGAGATCTTCCGGTACTACGAAGTGCGCAAATACCTTGGCGACGACGGGCGCGGCGCTGCACGCGTGAACATGGAAGGTACTGTGATCGGCCACTACGGCGATGAAAATATTCTGACCGCTATCCTGCCGCAGGGGATGTGAGCCTCAGCGCCGAAGACTTATCATTAGACCAGCCACGTGTTTTGCCTATACCCAAAGACGTTCCGCCCGTTCCTGTAGACCATAGGTCACCATATGGTGACGAAGATGACGACGACGAGTACGATGAGGAGTATGAGGAAGAGGAGCCTCATCATACCTGGCTTGGAGGATCGACCGCCGCAAGATTCCTATTGGCGGGTGGCGTCGCTGGAGCCGGTAGGACTATTTCTTATGGTAATCATTCACGTACTGACCTCCACCAGTGTCGCGAACATGTACTGCGCCATTTGACCGGTTAAAGATCTTCCTCATTACACGACCACCAGAACTCGGCGGAACGGTACTCACACCTCAAGCACCGGTTCGCGGATTCAAAGCGATAGCGGGCGCGGTCGCTAGAATATATGCGGAAGGAGGCGTCTTGGCCTTCTGGACGGGAAACGGTCTCTCCGTCGCGAAGATCCTGCCCGAGTCCGCCATCAAGTTTTTTGCATACGAATCATCGGTTAGTTTTCCCCTCTAAATCTCGCCTCGACCTCGTTATAACTTGTACTGCTCTCAGAAACGTTTCTTCGCCAAATACTGGGACAAGGTAGAGGACCCACGAGACATCAGCGGCATCAGCCGTTTCTTGTCTGGCGGCATGGGTGGCATCAGTAGCCAGTTCAGTGAGTGACTACCCTGCTTTACACCCTACATGTGCTTACTTCGTTGCAGCCATCTATCCTATAGAGACCCTGAAGGTTTGGGCGTGCGTTTACCGAGTTGACGTGCGGTGCTGATCAGACCATGCAGACGCAAATGATGGCCAGTGCGGACGGTCAGCGACGGTCACTACGCGAAGCGGCGAGTCGCATATGGCAAATGGGCCGCGTGCGCGCATTCTACCGCGGACTTACCGTAAGCGTGCGGCAATTCACGTAAAGAAAACGCACTGACTCCCGCGACGTGCAGATAGGTCTCATTGGCGTGTTCCCGTAAGACCTAGCCCCCTCTAAGTGCACGGAATGCTTACCCGATTCCGCACAGATACTCCGCGATCGACATGAGCACCTTTGAGGCGCTGAAGCTCGCGTACCTCCGATCAACACACAAAGAGGAGCCGGGTATGCTCGCGCTGCTTGCGTTTGGCAGCGTGTCAGGGAGCGTCGGCGCGACGAGCGTATACCCCCTGAACCTTGTCCGGACGCGCCTGCAGGCGTCTGGGTCGTCCGGGCACCCAGAGCGGTACACCGGTATCCTCGATGTGGTACAGAAGACGTACGCGCGAGACGGCTGGCGCGGCTTCTACCGGGGCCTATTACCTACACTGGCGAAGGTGAGTGATCGCGTCCACCGTGCGTATCAGACACATTGACATCGGTCCGTGCGACGCCAGGTCGTGCCTGCCGTGTCGATATCGTATGTGGTGTATGAGTCGAGCAAGCGAAAGTAAGCACCCCAAATCTCCTGCCCTTCACATCGGGGCGTATCTGATGCTGTCTATCTTGCAGGTTGGGCGTGTAGCTGCTTTTCATTCTTGCTTTCGTGCCACCCGGACAACCCATGCATACGCGTGACCCCTAGAGCACTGGTTTTCGATTATTCCGGCTACCTCGCATTGTATCCTCTACCCCACATTTTAGTCCGGAATACACTAATGGCTGCCGACGCACTCAGCCCGCTTCTGTCGCGTGCACGCCTCTTCTCTCCTTTCTTGATTTTTGGAAGTACGAACTTGAACGTACCGTTATAGCAGCATAGAGCTGTACACATGCGCACACTCGTTACATAATCCAACGCGTCAGTGTTCCTTCCGGTGGTCTGGCCCGAGTACAGGTGTATTCACGACGAGCAGGACGATATTGCTTTCGGGACGTTCCTACCGTTACGTCAAGTGCACATCGCCATGGAATACAGGCCTCGGTATACTCAGCCGTTCACGCTGGAAGAGGCGAGGCTGCTAGACGTGCCAATCATCAGCGAGGGTGAGCACCGGCCCTTCGACGCCTCGTCTGATCCGCATCGGTGCACCGCTCACTGTGCAGCAGAGATTACTCGTTTGCAGAACTCCGTCGCGCATCTGCAGCGAACGCAGGATGAACTGCAGGATGCACTGTCCACCAGTCCGGGTGATACCGATCTCACTGAGGCCTTCGAAGAAAACGAGGTTGTCATGTAAGTTCCTTCACCTTCACACAGCCACCGCTATGTGCAGAATATTGATCATGCTCGCACCGCAGTGGCTCACAAAAGGAGAGGATAACAATCTTGCGGATGGTTTTGGTCGAAAAAGGCCTACCGATGGGCCCACACTACGACGTGCAACCTCTAGCAAGGGACCGACCTGCTGGCAGCACCGTTCCGGCCGTCGCACCTGTACAGCCTAACGGAGCACACTCTCACAATGATAGGGTAAGGAGCAGCATATCCACCTCGCGCAATGGACTCTCAGACGGCGATGGGGACGAGGACGATGGTGTGTACCTGTAGAGTAGAATTGTGGACCAGAGTGTATATGAGGACTATTGGGTTCTGGGTATAGATGTACTCTACGATAGTGTTCACATGGGTCGGTGGCGTAGTTGGTTATCGCATCTGTCTAACACAATAGGTGGTGCACAGAAGGTCCTCAGTTCGAGCCTGGGCCGACTCACTTTTTTTGTTTGGTTTATTGTTCTTTTTAACTCTCGATGGTGTTTGAAATAGACCAGGACATCATGTGGAAGACCGCACATTATTATGTAGCTCACGATACGGGTACCAAGAACATCCTTTTATTCCCCATATCATACAATAATTATCACTGTTAGGCGTTCATAATTGGCAGTGATCGGGACACGTGAAAAGCGAGCTCCAGTAACCTCTTCGTACAGATCCACGAGAGACGATAGGTTTGCCACCAAGCCCACAGTCAGCCAGAGACTTCACGACAGGACAGCAAGGCAAGCCAGATGGAGAGCCAAGAGACGAGACGAGACCGGCAGGTAGACAGACAGCAGTAGCAGCGAGCAGAAAGGGGGATGTCCTAGCGGCGTTTGCGAGGCCTGTTCTTAGAGTCCCTTGGTTGAACAACCTGCGGCGAATCAGTGCTGAATGATGCGCGATTCATAAGCAGATGGCATACCCTCTTCGATGTCGCGCTAACAGAGGTATCGTTATCAGCGGCCTCCGCCTTGCGAGCGGTGGTTCTCTATAATTCCCATGAGGACACGTCTCGATGAACACGCAAGATACTCACCAAACGCTTGAGAGGCTTGGGTATACCATGTGCGTCGGCCTGCTGAGGCGGTGAACTTGGCTTGCTTCTCTTGCCTAGAGAAGACGTCGGAGACGGCTTCCGAACGCCATCGTCGTCGAAGTCCAGGATCTCGTCGGAACAGTCTGTTGCAAGTCGGCTGAAGTTCCCCCTTTTTGCGTAGGTGGCCGCACCGGCTGTTGGAGGAGTCTTTCTAACTGGGCCCTTAAGAGTCTGAGCCCGATTCAGTGCCGATTGTGGTTGCGCAGAGTCCGTTTGAGCAGGTGTTATTTGACCGACTCTGCTAGCAACAGGCGCTGCTTTGGCCGGGACTACGACGTCAACGTCGAGCTGACAAGGGAAACAACGTCCGACAATGTCAGCGAAAGAAGACAGGACCGCAGCTCACATACCTGTCCATCGCGGTCAGGTGCATGAACAGGAGAGCTGCTCTGTCCCGAGGACATCCACGCCGTTGGGTCTATCATAGAGTGGTCAATTACCGTAGGAGGTGCAGGTTTCGGCTTCTGTGAACGTCAATTGCTTAGTCTCATCTCGAGTATCATGGATACGAGGGCGCTGACCGGCGCAGTGAGATGTTTCGCCAGGGTGCTCTCTAAAAGATGCACCTTGGCCCGCGTCTCCTTTAGGGCGTTGTCGCGCTAGAAAAGAATAAGAGACTAGAGCATGCAGAACATTTCTGAAATTGACTCACGCGACGCAGCTCATTCCTATTGGCGACGAGCTCTTGTTCGTGAATCGCTTGCGAGGTGCGCACCAGGGTATTGATGAAAGCTTTCTCCTCGTCATTCTGCGCCAACGAGTATGATCAGTGAATTTTCAGGACGGTGTATCATGAAGACGCACAAGGTCTCCGGTGCGATATCTAGACTCGATTGTCTTCGCACGAACAGTGTTCATCATCTCTGCACCCTCCAAGGTCGAGACTCGGGATCTGAGAGTACGTAGCTCGGCCTCTGTCTCTGGAGAGGGCAATTGGGCTTCCTTCAGCTCAAGACGCAAGCCAACGATCTCGCCCTCGAGTCGGCGGACGTTTCCTTCCGAGGATTCGATGCGTGCCCGCGAGTCTGCGAGATTGTCGACGAGTTGCTGGAGATGTTTCTCCTCTTGGTGTAAGCGTTCTACGTGTGAAGCAGATTGTTCCTTCAGACGGTCAGCATGCTCTTCTTGCATGACCTGAAGTGTGCGTTCATGGCGCTTCAGCGCGGCATTCATGACGTCGATGGTTGCTTGCGATCCGAGTTTCTGCTCCCGCAATATCGCGATCTCTTGTTCGAGTCTGGCTGTGACATCCGCAAGTTGTTTCTGCAGTATCGTCAGTTTACAAGTCAGTGGTCAAAAATGTTGGTGGATACCGCGTGCAACATCTCTGCCGCAAGCAAACGCTCCTATACAAGGTGAGCATGATATTTCGGAAACGCAGCGATGGCTGCTTACCTGTGCATCACCTGCAGCTTCCCTGGTGATACGTAGGGTGACCGACTGGTCTTCGAATCGTTCCTCGAACGTCTACAAGACATCCGGTGCGTTATGACATAGAGGAGCGACGCCGGTGAACCCTACCTGTGACCGTGCATTCGCCGCCTGCAGCCTGATAATTCGGCTTGAGAAGAGCTGGCAATGATATGTGGATGAAACCCACCTTTCAGAACGTGTTTCCAACTCTTGCCGAGCGCGTGCAAGAGTGGCCTCTAGGTCATCGAGCTTCTCGGTCAGTGTGCGCTTCTCGTCGTGCAGTCTTCCATTGTCCGTCGTCAATGTCTGTTCGCGAGCTTTGATAGTGCCCAGCTCCTCTGCAAGGGTCTTCGCTTCTGCGTTCCTTCCGTCTAGTTCGGCCTCCATATGCGCGATCCTGATGCAAATATCAGCTTCGGAATCATGTTAGAAATGCGAGAATGGTACCGTGACTGAAGGTCAGTTATCGCAGCTTCCTTGCTGGACGCGAGTGTGGTGAGTTCAGCGATCCTAATTTCCAACTCGTTTACAGTAGCTTTGAGTTGAGGAATCCTATGCGTGCGCTCAGTATGCCGGTCAATATGACTGAGGAAAGGCCGTACTGGATTTTGTTGCTTTCTTGCTTCGCGATGAGGGCATTCTTTTCTAGGAGGATGGTTTGCAGTCGTGCGACCCTAGTGGATATCAGAACAGCGGTTGCTTTATAAATCGGAAGGAAACGCACTCGGGTCGAACATTCTGCAGCGCCTGTAGCTCCTCGTCCTTGACGCGCAAGGTCTCCTGGAGTTCTTGTATCCTTCGGGATAGAAAGTTAGCCTATGTTCCGAGTATTGGCGTTTTTACATACCTCATAGTTGCGGTTTGTGCCTTTGCCTCAGACTCTGCGGCTACGGCTAGCGTATCGTACAGCTCGCCTTGTTGTTTCTTGGCGCCGGCCATGATAGAAGACAGCTCTTCGGCTGTATCATTGCTCAAGTATATATTCGACGGCGACGATGTTGTAGAACGTACCAGTGCGCGTCATTGCAGTGTTCGCCCGGGACAGCGCAACGCGGTCTTCCGCCTGGGCCGCTTCCAGCTCCGTGACACGGCTCATCGCTTCGCTTAACTCTCCTCCGACGGACTGCAGGCGATCTCGAAGGAGATCAGCAACTTGTTCGCCTATAAGCAGCTGTTAGCATCGATAAAAAACAACGTCAACCGTCGCTGGTACTCACTCTTAGAGCACTCAAGCTCTAAGGTACTCATGATATTCTTCATTTCCCTCACTTTTGTCCATTCTGCGCCGCCTTCTATGTACGGGGCCATGCCTAAGAATTCCATTAAACGATATGCGCTCAACGGAACGGAAGTAGCGCCAACCTTGAAGCGATGTGGATATGGTAGTGCGCAGTGTTTGCACGTCGTCGATGGACGAGCGTGCTTCGTTGACGAATGCAAACGAACTGTCAGACTGCGTCTTCAGCTCCTGCACGGTCATGCGTAAGGCTTCCAGACTAGCATATATCCAGGTTAGTTGATGTGCGTTTGAGAAGTGAACTGGTGCAGACCTCTTGGAGCTTGTTTGCAAGCCCTGCTTTGCTGAATCCTTCACATTCTTGAGCCGCTGGGATAGCTCATCCTTCTCCTTTCGGACCGACTCTATCTGTGACTGAAGGAGGGAAATCTGCCGACGCTATCGAAGTATTCTTCAACATATATGCGTCTTTCGAACCACGGAAATCACTACCTGTTCCTCGAGTTCAAACTTAGCGTGTCTTAAGTCCGTGGCTCCTCGCATCATGATGGATGACAAGTCGTCTTCCTGGTGCCTACCATGGGTCGAACTCAACACAGACACGCTCCTCGACGGAGCATGTGGAGGCATCTCCTCAGATCTACGAAAGGCTTGCATGTGATGTACTTCCGTGACGCGTTGGGAGGTTTCGAAGGTAGGGTATGGAGGCGGGGCTTGTTCGTCGTCTATGGCAATATAAGCGTCTGCCACTACATACGAAGGGTAATATGCCATACCAGGGTCAAGGCGCTGGTGAAGGCTCCTTCCAGGCCTCGTTTGAGAGAAAGCACGCGACTTGCGCTGTTGAGCGCGCGCGAAATCGGAGGCGTTCTCCTGCCCGGTAGTTCTAAGACCGGGGCCCCGAGACAGAGGTCTGGAAGCGTCGGCAAAGAATGGGAGCATCGACTTGGAACGATCCGTGAGCTGTTGGTCATCTGTCTGCCTGGCTCCTCGCGGTGATGACTGTGTAGACGCCAAATTACGACTACCCATAAGCTTAGAATCGTGAGGTAAATCCTGCGCTAAGCTTTCGGAAAAGAAGACACCACCGCGGGGTAGAAGGGAGTGCGAGGATTCCGGCGCTGGTTGCGCATATTGCGTCGCGGCGGGTGATCCAGATCTACCAATAGCCTCGGTATATGCGCCGGATAGCGTCGAAGACGAGTGCGCATCAGGCTCCGAAGAGGAAAAGAGGGCTTGACGGAGTAGCCTCCCGTTCATGGAGATGGACTTGCAAGAAAGACTGGACGTGGTGGTCGGAGGACAAGAAGGAAGTCCGCGAGATGCGGGCGAGTCGCGTCGACGTCGCGGCAGTGCTATCGTGACGCGATCACGTGAAAGAAGGTTTCGCGTTACGCGTGTCACCGTGGCATTCTGGCGTCGTTTGTGGCTCAGCGGCTGGGCCATTCTTGCCTTCTTACACTTACCGCAGCTGCGCCACCTCCGCCCCGCATTCATCTTCCACTAACGCGTACCATCGAAATATTGCTTGCGACCGTCGAACATGCCAAGCATCTCGACGCCCTGGACACTCACCCAAGATCGCATCGGTATGCTGTCCTGTCTTGAGACTCCACACTTAACCAAGCTAATTTAATACCGCAGGCCAAAGGGGTGAACACAATGTGGACTGTGCTTCCTCTGTCCCCAAGGTTCAGAAGCACCGCGACTACTTCTTTGCCGATGGCAACGTGTTGCTTCAGGTTAGCCACAGTGTCCGTGATCTCGCACAAAACACATGCTAATGAGACTTCACTTCCAGGTCGAGGACGTACAGTACAAGCTACATCGATCGCTGCTCGGGAAACATTCTCCTGTATTCGAAGCGCTCTTCACGATCCCGCAGCCGGCAGGCTCTAGCGAAGGATGCTCCGAAGAGAATCCCATAATTTTGTCGGGGATACAAGCCGCTAATTTCACCCGCTTTCTCAGTCTGCTATATCCTCAGTATGTGGCTATATTTTCCCCGTATCAAACGCCTAGTGACCGCTTCCCAGTTCGTTGGGTTTATGCGACATCGCCACCGTCGACGAATGGACGTCAGTGATGGACCAAGCCGATCGCTGGCAAGTGGACAGTCTTCGAGAACACGCGATAGCTCAGCTGCGCGGGCTATACATTGAGCCTGTCAGGAAGATCATCATCTGGCAGCGCTACAACCTCCCCGCCGACGAGCTGGTCCCCTCGTATATGGACGTCATCTCTCGCCCTCAATCCCTGTCCGAACTGGAGGCGCACGATCTCGGACTCCCACAATTTGTCGCGATTGCTCAAGCCAGGGACGCCGTGCATCTCAGAGGTGCCTGCCGATGCTGTGCAGGCTCCAAGCCTCATTCGGGCACCAGCGCAGGCAGGGACCGCATTTTGGAGGACATCGTACGTACCGTCATCGGAATCACGCGCCCTCCCAATGCGAGATACTAGACCTCAGCTAGCTATGCGTTGACATACCATTCTTTCATCGGACTTCGCTCCTTTTTGCTAGTTCTTGACACCGCAGTTTACTCGCATACCCATATCGTCGCTCGCTCCCTCTCCCTCTAATGGACCCCTCGGATACATTGTATTACAAAAGATCTTATAGTACAACAAATGAATCTCTTTCGGATTATTTGACGAGGTGTAACGCAACAACTATCGACCTCATCGAAACGTTTCGCCCGCCGGCGCTACGTTGGTTGTCGACTTTAACCTCCAGACTTGCCTTATCGGGACGCGCGGGGTTCGACCTCGTGGCTCCCATGCTCTCGCCAATCGCGACGACCGTCTCCCTCGCTTCACTTCATCTCTGACTCTCCAAGGCCAGGCCACAGACACTCCCTATGTCCCGACGGACAGACTATTCTACGCTACCCTCTGGGGAGCCATCACTGCAAGACGAGGAGACCGTCAGTGCCACTGCGGAGGGCGACGAGGATATGGAAGACGCTGAGGACCAGGAGGATGGCTACAGTGCGTATACACCATCGTACACAGGCGTTCTGTCTTCCTAACGGACAGGCACACCATTCCTGCCACCTCATCGCGCGTTACTTGCACTGCAATCCCTTCTTGCGCGTCTTGAATAGGCTCCTCGACACCCACATCGACGCTGACCTGGATAAGCTGGTTCTGTTCACTCCCCGGACACGAGTACTTCTGCGAGGTGGCGGAGGACTTCATCGAAGATGACTTCAACCTTACCGGTTTGAACGTTATGGTGCCATTCTGGAAGGAAGCTATGGAGATGGTGCTAGACATGGAGCCTGGTACGCGTACAACATCTGCTTAGCTGGTCTCATCCTAATAGACCCCGGCTCAGACGAAGACACGACCAAAATACCCGATGTCTCGATTGTAGAGGCATCCGCTGAACTTCTCTATGGCCTCTGTCACCAACGCTACATTCTGACGAGGGCAGGACTGCAGGCGATGGTGAGTGGCTGCGCTATATACACGCGTGCCGGGGAATACCTATTAATTGCTACGGCTGCGCAGGTTGACAAGTACGAGGCCGGCATCTTCGGTTCTTGTCCGCGCGTTTATTGCAACGGATGCAATATCGTCCCTTGTGGCCGCTCCGATTTGCCCGGATTGGACACCGTCAAGCTGTTCTGCCCGAACTGTAACGACATCTACACCCCTCCAAGCAGCAGATTCCAGGGTGTCGATGGTACGTATGCGCATTACCTTCTCTTACGCGTAATTTATAAACGCGTTCATCACAGGTGCTTTCTTTGGCACGACTTTTGCACATCTCTTCTTCCAGAGTTACCGCGAGCTTGCACCCGCCCCGTTCTGGAAGCCCTCTACGCCCCCTTCTACCTCCCCACGCTCTTCCGCAAGCTCGTCCTCCAACCAACCTCCCTTCGTGAACCCTAACCCTTACGGCGGACAAAAGCGCGCGGCGGGCAAAGTCTATGTGCCTAAGATCTACGGGTTCCGCGTAAGCGAGCGCGCCAAGTGCGGACCCCGCATGCAATGGATGAGGCTTCGCCCCGAGAACGCCGATGAGCTTGATCTGGTTGACTGGCGGGGGCACTGGATCGATGATGACGAGCATTACGGTGACGAGGAGGAGCCCGCGGACGAGGATAGACCAATGGAAGACTTTGACCCCGTGAGATGCACTACACAGTGGAATCACACGCACTGTACTAACACGTCTCACAGGATGCGCAAGATGATGACGATGACGAGGAGGAAGAGGAGGAAGAGGAGGCGCAGGAAGGCACGCCACTGAAGGGACGCACCGTAGCGACCGCCGTGCCGCTGCAGTCACCCACGCCCACTAACCCGCCTTCCTCACCGGCGACGAGTGGCCCTCCTCCCACCCCACGGGATGATGACAAGTTGTCCCAGCAACGGCGTGCAGCGGTGTCCCCTACGCCCGCGTCCGGAAAGTTGCGCGTTGTACACCAGCTGGTACCGCGGGGTTCTGGGAACCGGGCGCAGGTGTGCTGAACGCGTACTGATTTATTGGGCTGTGTTTCTTCTTGTCTCCCTCATGTCTCCCTCATCGTCGTCGGTATTGTTAGACTACTTAAACCACGAAGCGTCGGCGAGCCCGTATACTACAACCTACAAGTAGACACATGACCAAATCACGCGTGGGAATTTCTTGTCTCGATCGAGCGTGCAACTGTATAGCACCGCCAGCCACCCGCACCCAGCGTCACGTGTAGTGACAGTACTCTATCGCGCGCGACAGCCCACCAGCAACCAGCAGCGTCAAGACTTCAAGAAAATGGCTCGTAGCAGTGCGTACCCTTGCCGAACGACCGTCTGCCCGTTGCATGTTGCTCACTGTGAATGCATGCGTTTTCTGCTGTCGTTGGAATGCTAGACCTCCGCCACGGCCTTAACAAGGGCCACCCCACGACTCCCATCGCCCAGGCTGTCCGCCCCAGCCAGCGCAAGGGCATCCAGTCCGCGCGCACCAAGTTCGTGCGCTCCGTCGTTCGGGAGGTCGCTGGCTTCTCGCCGTACGAGCGTCGGGTTATGGAGCTGTTGAGGAACTCCAAGGTGCGTACCTCTGATTTTCCGATACCGATTACAGATGTTGAACGACGGCATATCTGGATGTTCAGGACAAGAAGGCACGGAAGTTCACGAAGAAGCGGGTTAGTATAATGTTTTGCAAGTGCTAGGACCGCATGATTGACCGCGATGTTCAATTTTTTGCAGCTGGGCACGCTCCTCCGCGCGAAGAGAAAGCTCGAGGAGCTGAGCACCATCATCCAGGAGAGCAGGAGGGCGCACTAAAAGCAGCAGGGAATGCTGGACGGTTCACCTCGATTGTCTCCGTACGCTACGCTGCGCTATGCCGGGGCCTGGGCTCGTCAACTCCATGATGCTATGCATTCGTTGTAACTCTATGCGTGTTTCTATTCATTGCCGGACCCATGCACCTCCCCGAGCCCTTGTACCTACCGCCTTCTACGATGGATGATGGACGATCTGTCAAGAGGTGGGCGGGCTGCCACTGCCTGCCGACGTCCTCGACGGATGTGTTCGTGATAGGAGATGTGAGGGTTCAGGAGGGTTCTGTGAGGTTCTGTAGCTATCCGCTACCTCCCGGGCATGCATCTTCGGGCTGCGGCGGTACCCACGACGCTCTCAGCATTGAGTCATTCGGCAACCTCGTGGTGCTCAGGCATGGGAGTCAAGGCGTCATGGAACCCCTGTATGACTGCTGCCGTTACGCGCAAGAGAGTTCGTATAGGTGCGACATCGGGATATTACATTACACACGACCAAGCGCAAGAGACAGCGTCCGACAGAGAAGGCTTGTTTGGGATAGACGGCATCGGACGCGATCGGAGACGCCGCCGCCCGCGGGCACCGGCTTATATGCAGCGCCCGGGAAGATGGGTCAGCGCCGTCAGCTCTTCGAGATGCACTCCGCGCACTGACGGCGTCTCGAGCGCTCGATCGATGGAACTTGTTGACCATCAGCCTGTGGCTGCACTTCTTGTTGTCTTCTGAGTCTTCTCTGGCGATGGTGGGAAATGGAGGGCCTGGAGGGCGGGGGGTTTGGAGCATGTGGAGGACGATGAGGAGGGACTGGGCTGGGCTGGTGCGGGTTGAATGGGGTTCGTTCGACGGGCGCGGGTTCGGAGGGGACGCGCAGACGCGGGGCTGCGACGGGCTGAGTGAGCGTGGGGACGTAAGCTTGGTGGTGTGCGCCGGGACGGGCCGAGAAGGGATTACCCGGTTTGGGGCTGATGCCGGCAGGACGCCCAAAAAGCCAGCGAGAGTCGGCCGGGTACGCGTAGGCGCTGGCAGTGTATTTGAGCGTGTCAGCCTTGCGGCACACCCGCCTCTCCTTTCCTCTTTTCTGTCCGACGCGCCCTGCCTGTTCTCTGGCCCATGTCCGCCTCCCTCTGTCCGCCTGCCCCCCCTCAGAACAGACACCGCGCATCCTCCACTAATGTCCGCCCGCCTCTGACCCTCGCATCACTCGGTCGCAGACGCTCCAACTCTCTCCTCGACTTGCCGCCCCCGACGCCCTCGCCCTCGTCGCTCCCGCCCACGCCGCGCTCCGGGGACGCCCCAGTGCTCTCCCTGTCAATACCCCCGCTGCGCGAATCCCAGCGTCCGCGATCCGCGCTTTCATCCATGCTCGCGAGGTGGGCACAGGCGCTGCACCTCTCTGCTGAGCAGGCCTTCCCCTCCACGCCCTCCTCGCCGCGCATAAGTCGCTCGAGCTCGGAGGACTCTTCCATTCTGCCCTTGTCGGCCTCCCCGACCCGCGCGTACTTTGGGGACGTGTTCGCCGAGAAGCCCCAGCCGAAGGCGAAGAACTCGTTGTGGGAAGGTTACCCATCAGTGCGTCTTCCATCATTCCGCTCGCGTGATGTTTGTTGAACAGCCCGTCTTTCCTCCTTCTCCCCCTTCTGCTATTCTATTAGGTGCACACGCCCGTGCTGTTCGTGCTCATCCTGTTCCCACTGTCGAGTGCGATTGTCGCGCTATGCATGTCAACACTGCCCATCACGATGGCTTGGCCGCGCACGCTACCCGACCTTGCGCAGCTCGGCAGAGAACTGCACGGCTATACACAGAGCGGACTGCTCTCCACTGCGCATGTCATCGGCGTTATCTCCGTAGTCACTATATGGATGCACAGCTGGTCAATACCCGGGAGCGTCCTTGCCGTACGTCCACACCATTTTTTGCGTCATGGCAGGCCATTGATCGTCGCATTCCCATGTCATAGAACGTCCTGGCAGGCGCCCTGTTTCCTCCGGTCCTTGCGATCACCCTGCTCACGTTCCTCACCACGATGGGTTCGCTGTCTGCAAGCATGCTCGCTGCGCCTCTAGGACCGTTCCTGACGCAGTGGATACCCAAACCCCTCGAAATGACGCGTTCTGCGTTGGAGGGTGACGGCAGCAAAGAGGACAGCTCCGCCCCTTGGGTTCGCCTCTCGGTGCTTCGTCTCGTGGGTGTCGTACCCTGGTCGGGCATCAACATTGCGAGCGGAGTCTGTGGCGTCGCTGCATGGGATTGCTTCCTGGGTGCCTTGATTGGGTCTCTGCCGTGGACGGCAGTGACGTGCCAAATTGGTGACATCCTCCAGACGGTAGCGACAAATCCTCGTCCGACATCACAGTCGGTGCAGTCGCTTTTGACGTCACCCGACATCATCATGAAGCTCGCGGTGCTCTCGTTCCTCTCGCTCGCGCCGATTCTCGGCCGCAATCGGCTGCGTGCCTGGCTCGCATCCGCTGCGCCCGTTACGGAGGAGGAAATGCGGCAAGCAGAGGACCGGGCATCTCGGTGGACGTGGGTCAAGGAGTGGCGCGGCCGCATTCGCTCTTCCTCCCTGTCGCGGACACGTGATGCGTCGAGAAAAGAACTCGAGACGCTTGTTCGGGAGAAGGAAGGCCTTCCTATGTGAACGGCACGGCCGCCTCACCCACACCCACGGCACCACCGATCTCGCCGCTCGTCAGCGGCGAGCTGCGTCCGGCCTGCCTGGCTTGCACCACGATGCCTGGCTAGCAAGCTTTGGACAGACCGCAGGCACCGATGACGACTTGCACAGTCCCTCGCCCCGCTATCTTCCACTGCACACAGATCTTTTTGCGCGCTTTACGGCCTTGCGGCCCCCTTTCCACGCGCCAGATCCCCCCACGCCTCACGACCGAGCCTAATTGACGACCACCGTAATGATCTAGACGACACCGGACAGCCGCTTTGGCAGCGCCCGTCGACGCCCCGGCGGCCGCAGACGTCATGCGCTGCTCACCCCGAGCCCCCGCACCCCGCTCTGCCCTTGTGCTTCTCCTGCTGTCCCGCCACGCCGCACACACACCACGTCTTTACGATACTCCTTCTGCTGCTTCGGCCTGCATATATCCTAATTCGAGTCCCTACCGCCCGCACAGTGCTTTACCTATTTATTCTCCTGCACGCACCTGCACCTGCTCCCGTCTGGCACCCACCACACCCGCACACACATGTCCCTTCGCATCAACTGCATACGACGGCCCCCACCGCCGCCCCGGCTCGCCCCCTTCATTCTTGCATATCCCCCGCATCCGCTTGCATACTTCCCCGTGCTCTTCTCCACACTTGCATTGGTCTTATCTCGTGTCGATTACTACCCGGTTCTGGCTCTGTTGGCCTTGGCTTTATTCTGTTCTGTTTCGTCCTTCGTTTGTTTTTACCTTCACTTTGTTTTTGGTTTCCGCCTTCCCGGTTGTGCGTAGAAGAGAAGGGGAGGCCAGGCTCATACCGGGCGGGCTGAGGGCCGCCGTCGCGCAGCTGATAAACGACGATATGTATTGTAGAATACGGTACGGCCCCGCGCCGTCGTCGAACACGAATATATCACAATAGCCAAAACTTCTACATCTCTGTGAACAACTGCCAATAGATGCTTGCGAATCGAGAAGTGACCTGGGGTCTAGGATGTTCTCATACGTAGCTACAAGTGATCTGTCTACTGACATGACCGGGGCCCAGAGAGGGACCAATGATGACCGCGAGCAGGATCTGACTCACTAACCAGCTGATAGAAACGTACAACCACGATTTCCTGTTTTCCAGCGCGTCGACCTCCGCCGCGAACGTGCTCACAGTCGTCAAACACCCGCAATACCCGTCCGCAAGGCCCTTCAACACCGAGCACGCATTCGGGCTGAGCGTATTCGGGGCGCGTATGCTCTGCAGCACCTGGAACGTGCCGAGGAGCGCGGTCCCAAGCGTGTTCGCGACAAACGTCCCGAGCGGGAAGAGCTTGAGGCGCGGGTTGAGGTGCACGGAGAGCAGGTAGCGCGAGAGCGTGCCGGGGAAGGAGAAGAGGAGCGCGGCGGTCGCCTCGTGGCGGTAGCGCGCGGGGAGGCGGAAGTACGCGGGGTAGGCGGCGGCGTAGACGAGCACGGCGAGCGCGGAGAGCGCGTAGCGGACGCGGCGCGGGGGCGGGGGGAGGGTGGGCACGCGCGGGACGACGAGCGTGGCGAGGTGGGCGCCGAAGGAGACGGCGGAGAGCGCGATGGCGAGTGTGAAGACGGTCTTGCCGATTCCGTCGATGGCCTGGGGAGCATTAGGGGGGTCAGTCATCCGCTTGAACTTGTGAAAGGGAGTTGCCTTACGTCCCGAAACCAGTCTCGATGAGAAGCTGTGCCGTTTATCCAAGACTCGAATATGTCCAGTTGCCACCCCGAGAATGTAGTCAGGGATCCGCAAAATCCGGTAGTCACTGCAGTGTACAGTGGCCCATAGCTAAATGCAACAAAACGCTCAGTAACGTAACGAGAAGAGACGGAGGGACACGCACAATCTTCCGAACGGTTCCTTCATCCCCAGTGCGAACCCCATGATGAGGCATCCAGCCGCCTGAATCCATGCAAGAGGGAATATGCTCCGCCCGTCATACGTCGTAATGGCCTGCAGCCCGAGCCTGGCGAGCACGCCGAATATCGAGGCCGGCATCAATAGCGCAATCACCGGGAAGGACAGCGGGTGGTATATCTTCGAGGGCGGCAGCTTCTCCTCCTCGCTCGGCGGGCGGTCGATGGACGCCAGAGACGCCGCGTCCCCGACGGAGCTATGGCGCGCGAGCACCTCCCCGACGTCGTTCTGCACGCGCCCCGTTCCATTATGCCGCCGTTGGAGGGTCGTAGATGCCGAGATGCTGCCGCTGGAGGAACCCTTGCTGCTGCTGGGCTCCTGGCCTGGGTTCAGGTGGTCGTGAGTCGCATCCTGGACTAGTTCAGGGTCCTTTTCGTTGTGGTCGGATGGGGTCGCCATCGCCCTGGCCGGCAGCGCTAGCGTCGAGGTGGGCGTCGAGAGCAGGAGGCATTGACGGAGAGCGGGAGAGCGGATGATTCGGAGCCGCGAAGGTCATAAATAGCGCAGGATGCCGATCGTTTGGAGAGTTGCTGCTCGATTGAGCGGCCCGAGCGGTCGGAGAGCTCCTCAGGCGCCCGTTACTGTAATTAGCGCGAGCCGCACCAAGTTCGTCGACTCCTTGAACGTGCCATGCATGTACGGCTCCCCAACGTTGCAACGTTTGGCAGGCCGTGTACATCAAATTAACGTTATATAGCAGCGCCGGCTGCGAGCGCATCTCATTGCTGATGCGCTACACTGCCCAGACGCGCGCTCGGCTTCGTATAACAGGTCGAAACCCAGAAGGACGAAGCAGACCCGTACCTCCGCGTACAACATCTGCCGGCACGAAAGTGATGACACTTGCATGATATCTCCTTTTCGCCCCTCGAAGCGGCGGTCGTCCTCGTTTTGGCCAAGACGAAGCTCCTCGCCCACACGCGGCATCCTGGTCGACAGGTGAGCGGTCGATGCTCTGATGAACGACAACAATCCGGCTAACCAACCTCCTACCAGTGCCATAACGGCACTGCTTCGTCACCGGAGGTTCGTCGTCCATCGGGAACCGGTCTTGTTCCCGCCGTGCTGCTGGTTGAACGCGGCGCCCGAGTATACGTCGTAGCGCGTAATGAGGAACGCCTGAGGACGGCGGTAGCAGAGACGGAGGCACGTACCCTGCCACGCCACACGCAAGTGGTCTCTGCTAACCCGTTTGTGGCACAGAAACACCGTCAGTCCGCAGCACAGCGCACGTACGCCTATTCATTCGGCGTGAACACCGAGACAGGCCCAACTGCTGCGCGAGGAGACGCATGGCGGACACCGTCTGGATGCCCTTGTTCCTCTGCGCAGGCGCCTCACGGCTGCCGTTCTGGTCGATCCAGAACGCATAATCGGTGCGAAAATATACGGACGCGTCCTATGGGACACAAGCGTTCACAGCGCTCGAAAGGGACCCGCTCACATGGCGCTGCTGCGTACGCTCACACGCGCCGGAGGCTGCCATGAAGTGACGGGCGAAGCAAGGGGTCAAGCTAAGGGGAAACTCGTGCTCGAGTCTTCCACCTTGGGACACTTTTCCATGGTCGGCTATTCGACGTATTCCCCGGGAACATTCGCACTTCGGGGTCTGTCAATCATGTCTTCTGTGCATACACGACTATCTTGACGTTCACCTCTAAGGCTTGGCAGAGGCTCTCTACCTTGAGTTCATGCTCTACGGAATCGGCGTCCACAATGTCTTCCCGGACACCAGCTACTCGCCCGGCTACGACACGGAGGCTCGCACAAAGCCCACGACCACTTAAGATCGAGGAATCAGACAGCAGGTCGAGTCCAGAATGCGTAGCCGATATGATCTTCGCAGGTTCGTGGGGTGTATACTGCGGCTTCCCGGGCTGACCCTGTACCACGCGTCCAGAAAGGCAAGTTCCATATCATCGTGTACTGGTTGGGACACGTCTTCCGAGCGTCCTTGCCCGGAAACGGCTACTACGGCCTCCTCGGCTACGAGAGTTATGTCCATGTTGCTTCGATGTGCCCTTCTGACCTCGGGCAGGTCGCGCTGCGGATTTGGCGGTTAACCGTGTACTTAACTATCCGGGCATTTCGTGCAGAACACGAAGAGTTCCTGTGCGGAAGAGGTGATCGTTCCTCGATGCTGATATCGACCTCTGTGCGCAATGCAGCAGTGCCCGATGTTCCTACGATAGGACGTTAATGAAATGCCAATCACATCATCGTGGCGTTGGTCGAGATTGCACACACGTAGGGATCGCAGCGGAAGGTTTATGATAAAACAAGCGACAGATGGGATTGTTTGGGGGAGCGAAGCTCATAATCTACAGCGGCCGAAGCCGCGAGACTACGCGCATTATAACCACCGCTATGTCCGTAGACATCCTCTCTTGGAGCCTGCCATTTAGCAACTCGACGTGGATAGACGCATAGGTTGCCTAGTAATAAAGGACCGACATGTAAGATGGAGGGCAGAGAAGCGCCGGGTGCGCTGAAAAGGCGGGCAGTTCAGGGCAGGCAGGCAGGGACGTGGATGCTCGGCAGGGCCGGAGCGCGCGTGGCTGCGCCGGGGCCGAAGTGGCCGGGACCGTGACGGCGTTCAGTCCTTCGACTGTGTTCCGCGGCGGGAGGGGACGCGGACTCGGGCAAGCGCATCGAAATGCGGCTGACACAGCTCGACCCCTGGTGGCTGAGCTGAGTCTGGCAAAGCCTGGCTACCGCCGCATCGTCCTCTCGCGCCTCGCATGATGCTCCGGCACGCATAATAACGCACACCCTCCCCTCCGCCGCAGGCCACGCCCACCTCCTCCGCCCCCCATGTCCCCCAGCCGCTCTGGGCCACCCGCGACCGCCCTGCCCTGGGGCTACTGGCTCGTCTTCGGCCTCTACGAGCCCCTCCTCGCAATCTGCGGCTTTGTCGGGGCCCTGGCCGACCCTAAGGGGGTGCGTAGCTGCTCCCCGGCGCGTGTATGCATGTACTGACTGATTGCCATCCGCAGGCGCACGATGCGCAAGCACCCTGGCCATCGGGCGGCGCGCCCCCGGGCCCGCTCGCGAAAGCGACCCAAGTCACCATGCTGCAGCTCGCGCATGTCGTGGGCCTGCTCGGCCTCATTAACCTATTCGTGCTCGGCGCCGCGCGCAAATACCTCTTCGCCCACCCCGCGCTGCAGGAGAAGATCGTCGGCGCCCTCCTCACCCCCCTCCTCATCGCGGACATCGTCCATCTCGTTATCACCTGGTGGGCGCTGGGAGACAGTCGGTGGACTATGTGGGAATGGAGCGGGCTGCTATGGACGACTTTCTTGACGGGCTTCAGTCTGCTCGTTCCGAGGATTGCATGGCACATGGGGATCGGACGGTATGTGGATAGACGGGATGGACAGGCATTGCGGAAGATATGAATAGACCCGGATTAAATGCATTCGACGTAGGGTACTTTACGATAATCGTTATTCGTAGCATACACCCTCTCCGAGACCTGGGGATCCTACGTAGACATAGCTCGCATTAGTGACATATTTCTGAAGTTTAAACTCACCTGCCTCAAGCGAGCGCTAGATGTACTGTCACCTAACTATATGGAAGTTGTTCGCGCTAAACCAGCTTTATTTTGGCCATGTAGCCATGACATTTACCAGCAGTTATAAGCATCCCCGGTCCAGTGGTATCGACTTCGAACAATATGTACCGACCGGTGGTTTGAGGTCGTAAATGCGCTGACTGAGACCGGGTGTTCCATATGGCGGGTGAGTTTTTCCCATATTTTTATCGCGAATGGCAGACGGTCATGCTCGTCATATTAGATCAAGGACGGACCACTGGGAACCTCCAAGTCCCGCAGGACTGTAACACGGGGCTCCCTCGCATACCACTTTGTAATCATTCGAGCACGGCCGCCTGCCACAGAGAATGGTACTCACATATGCCTGCCCTGGACCTGCCGGTATGCCGACTCTTCGATGGATGCTGGATGCTGAATGGCCCGTCGATGTCAGACTGAAGGCCCCTCCTTCCCTGCGATCGCGCTGCTGCGTTTACGGCGGCGCATATCCCAGTAGTCCAGTATCCAAGACTGGAGCAGCCCAAACGTCGCAGACGTCACCCAATACAGCTGTATGCCCTGAACACCCCGCGCAATCAGCGACCACTCTTCACTGCACCCGACGCAAGCGGGCCCACTCACCCCTGGGACCATCGCAGCGATGAGGATGCGCCCGACCGACATAATCCGGAGCGCCGTCTGATAGATCCTGCGCGGCTCGAGCACGTTCTCCCCGCGCGCACGCCGCTCCGCCGTCCACTTCGCGACCTGCTGCTCGCGCTGGAGCACCTCCGCGCTCACGAACCAGCGCGAGCTCTCTACATTCGCGAGCGTGATCATTCCGAGTACGATGGGAAGCGTGAGCGTCGCGTCCGGGTGCGCGAGCGACGTGAGCGTGAGGAACGTCTCCGAGTCGAGCACGGTCCCCGCGCTCCGCGTGGCGTCCGAGAGCACCATGCTCGTCCCGACGAAGAGTGGGAGCTGCGTAAGGATTGGCATGGCGATGGTCGGGATGGGCGAGGCGTTGTATTCCGCCAGCAGCGTCTTACGCCGTTGTGCGGCCTACGGTGTGGAGTGTGAGCAGTCGGGCAGCGGCGTGCAGCGGCGGGGAACGCGAACGTACGATGACGCGACTCCGTTTGTTAATCTCCGCTATGACAGCGTCCTTGTCGCCGCGAAAGCCGTCCTTTTTCATGTGCTGCTGGACCTCCTTGTGTATGGCGGGCATCTCGCTCTTCAGCTGAGGAATGGCGAGGTGCTCGGCACGCCATTGCCTGTTCTTAGCCTGAGAACCTCTCAGTATCTGCGTACACATCTCATGAAGGCGATACCACGTACCCAGACTGAGAAAGGAACAGTGAACGCGAGACGCGTCACGACGGTGACGAGGATAATGGTGCACGAGTACGGCGGCCATTCTGGTGGGAAGGGCAGCGCGATGGCCAAGTCAAGGAAGCCCTCCGAGAGTCCATGGATCGTTGACGAGACAAATGTCCTCCGAGGTATGGAGCGTCGGGGTCGTTGAGAGGCTGCCGCTAGAGACGGCCGTAGTGTTGACAGTGCAGTCCTGGTGGAAAACATCGTGCACCCTTCCTTGCGCAGGCGCCCGCATGGGCTTCACGCGTCTCGGGTCCAGGCCCGGACCGTGGCTCTGTCTTGAATTCACATCGTACGCTCGCGCGACGAAGTTGTGTGTTTGTCGATTTTGGATATTGCTGAAGATCAAGAGCACACGAAGAGTGGGGCTTTTTACAACGCACAGACTAGCATATCGAAAGCGCGTATAGATGTCATGCGTGTGCTATAGGGCATATCATAGTCATAGCTGCAGCGCGGCCGCCAAGGAAGCTCCCCTCGTCGAGTCCTCCTCGCAGTCTGCCCCAACCCATCCACCAAAGAGAACCCGCCACTCAGAACGCCAACTGGTGGGGGAACTGGCCCTTCGAGAGGCCGAAGCTCGCCTTGATGTACTTTTGGAGGTACTCGGTCTTCTTGATGGCAGCAATGACAGCCGCGTCGACCGACTTCTGGTCCGCCGCCTTCGACTCAGGGAAAGCCTCCTTCTTCGGCTTGCCCTCAGAGAAGAACTCCTCCTCTGCAGAGCGCGCGCCCTTCGACGTAGGCTTCGCGAAGTACGCATCGGTGACCTTCTCGTCGACCTGATCGATTGTGATAAGAGAATAGTTCAAGCCGCATTGGCATGAACTCAGCCCACCTTGAAGTCATCGCCGAGCTGGACCTTGGTGGAGGTGGCAATAACATATGCCTGGTTCACCCTCCGCAGGGGAACACCGTTGACCTTGTAGGGGCCGGTGACGAGGAGGAGGCCGCTGTCGAGCTGCTTCAAGAACACGACGCGCTTCCCCCGGAAACGGCCAGCGAGGAGGATGAGGACGGTGCCGGGAGTGATGGATGAGCGGAGCTTGGTGGGCTTGGGTGCCTTGCGGCTCTTCTTGGGTTGGCGGACATCCTCGGCGGGGTAGAAACGGGGAGCCTTCTGGGTGGGGACGAGACGCTTCCCGCCGTTCTTGTCACCGCCAACGGAGACCTCCTTGGTGGGGGCGACCTCAGCCGCAGCGGGCTTCTCCGTCTTTTTCTGGCCCTTGAAGAGACCGCGGCGGGCGAACACGCCGGAACGGGAGAGGCGGCCGACGTTGGGGGCGAGTTCCTTGCTGCGGGCCATCTGAGGGAGCGAAGTGTGAGTAGTGCGTAGAGAGGTGCAGTTCACCGGGTGCCCAGGGTACATCCGCCCGCGCAGCCTGCCATCCAGCCCATTCCAACCGCGATTTTCCCTCCAACCCAGTCATAGCGCATATCGACGGATCCAGGGGACCCAGCCAGAGCTCCAGACAGCACGAAAGCATACTCACAGCGTCGATGTGGGTCTTGAAGTGTTGCGGCCTTGTTGATACCGTCGGACAGTTTTGCGAGAGTGCACGCCAGCGGCTATTGGGCCCAATTCGGCAATCAAGCGCTCGTAGACCCCGCGCGTCTGATGACGTCCCTCGGCGTAACCTCATTTCAATGAGTGCGCGTCCGACGCGACTCACAACTTGACTCATACATCTCTCCAACGACCTTGGAGGACCTCAGGCTCGTCTCAGATAACATCTCCCACCGCTTATACCTCTGCTATGGACGCCCCTCAAGAGCAACGTTAGCAGGCCTACTATTCCGTGCGCATCGGAAAACATGCTGATCATGTACGGCTATTAGACGATGAACGCAGCATCGTATGGCTAGACGTCGATAATACACTGTACTCCGCAAGCGCAGGCATATCTCATGCTATGGGAACGCGCATACATGGTACCTACAATGCCGAGTTTCGTGGTAGAACATGACACTCATGGCGCACGCACATGCAGCGTACTTCGTCGGCATGGGCTTGCCCGAGGAGGAAGCCTCCACGCTGCATCATAAATACTACTCCCAGTATGGCCTTGCTATCCGGGGTCTTGTGAGGCATCATCAGATCGGTGCGTCTCATGCTTCAAACGCGGTCCAGGTACCAGTGTGTGACTGAATTGTGAAGACCCTCTGGACTTTGATCGCAAGTGCGATGGCTCCCTTCCGCTCGAAGAGCTGCTCAAACCAGACCCCGCGCTCCGGAAGCTCCTAGAAGACATAGACCGGAGCAAGACTCGGGTGTGGGCTCTAACGAACGCCTATATAAGCGTGCGTACTGAACATCAAATCAACGAGGGCGTAACCGCAGCCTGACGTTTATGCGACAGCATGCTTCCCGAGTACTTCGTATCCTCGGGGTAGATGATCTCATCGAGGACATCATTTACTGCGACTACTCCAACTCCAACTTCTCGTGTAAACCTGAGACGGATTTCTACGAGAATGTAGGGATGCTTCTATAGTTGACCGAGCTATGCTGATCGTTCCCCCTTGCAGGCGATGAAGAAAGCGGGAGTCCAAGACCCTTCGAAGTGCTACTTCATCGACGACAGTCGTACGAACGTTGAGGCCGCAAGACGTCTCGGCTGGGGCCATTGCGTCCACTTCTGCGAACGCGGCTTAATTGCTATGGAGGGAGGAAAGCCGAAGCACATCGGCACTGATATTCAGGAAGGAGACGATACGAGTGGCATCATAGCGGTAACCAATCTCGAAGAACTAAGAACTGTCTGGCCAGAGATCTTCAAGCGATGATCATCCACTGAAAATATAGAGGTAGTATCTGTATGTATACTCTCGGACTTCAGGCAGGCGTCAGTACTCAAAGTTGCTTCAGGTGTATGTACTGTACAACAGCGTCCGGTCAGTCTACATAGTCGTACATCCAGAAAAACATCACTAGATCAGAAAAGCATGACTGAGACGACTTGTCCTGACTCAGTCGCTTCCAAGATAATCCCGTCATACCCGAACAGACCTGCGCAGATGATCAAAGACTGAAAAGCAGGAGCCGGCGGAGCGTACTCACGAGTGGTCGAACTTGGCAGACGTAGCCCATCTTCGTCGTCCGTGCGATTGAGAATCATAGAAGGGGGCGCTTCGCCGGGGGCAAGGAAATGATGGATTTCCTCTACCTATTCGCCGATACGATTAATGATGTGCCCTAGATCCAGTTGGCGCGAAAACTTACCCTCTCGTAGAACCTCTTCCGGGGTGGAGACTCTGAACTGAATGTCAGTGATAGGACACGCACTATGAATCAATGAACTGACCGTCCTCGTCGTCCTCCGGACGACCTTCTATATCCCAAGGACAACGCTTATATCTTTGGAATAATGGTGTTCCAGGCTATGTTTTGGAGTGAGAATCGGGGAGGTCCTCGGTCTGGAAACGACGTACAACGTTTGAATGTAGAACGACCTTCTTCACAGTATGTGTCGACCCCGATACTAGGAAGTCAATGCCGTGTTGCTGGTAGTTGTAGAAGTCTGTCAAGAAATCGATTTTAGTTTGGGGCCTATACCTATATATATATGCTTTCTTACAGTCACCGTCCTCGTCGACTTCCGCTTGGTTACTTCGCGAATGTATTGTCATCCTATCGTCCTCCTTGTAATGCACGCGCAGAGGCGGGCCCAAGTCGACTGTGAGATCCTGCGCGGTAGTCGAGCCTAGCATGACGTGGACGGGCTCTGAGCCTGACGGGTAGAATTGCAGAGTGACACCTTCATGGATCTACTGCACATTCAGCATCGCTCATGCGGGCTAGCGATCGGAGGTGGCAGTTCACCTTGACCACCGCTCGGGACAAATCACCAGCCATGGCTGGGCATTCCCTGACCTCATCCAGCGCGTCCCTGGGTTCGCCGTCCAGGTTCTTCTGCGCGATGATGATGCGCTTGACCTCTTGGTGTCGATCGTCCGAGATGGTAGGGCTCTTCGGAGCGGCTCCTCTGGATTCCTCCTCAAAGCTGAACGACACTCCAGGGTAGCGTAGGTCATCTCCGGGGTATGTTGGTCCGAACATCCGACTCACGCCGACTCTCTTCAGCGCATCCTCGCTCGAAGAGAGAATGGAGGTCTTGTAGGTCAGGGTCAGGGGAGGATTAGGATCACGTAGTTTCTTTATAGATATCGTGTGTAGCCTTTGATGATGGCCTGAGAATAGCAGGTCTAGGTGTGGCCTGAGGTGCAGGATAATGGGTGTGGTAGGAGAGTCGGGGTCATACTTCACGTCGACCTGCGGAAAGAAATGCTGCAGACTGCGTAATGTATCGAGTACATTCCACAAGGATGTCCCTGATGTTCATTGTGAGTACATGAAACGACCCGTACAGATCAAGTACTCACCTATCTCAAACATCCCTAGCCCTGAACCTGGCCGGACATCGAGCTCGAGTGTAGAGAACATCCTCTTTGCTTGAGCCTAGTTGAAAGATGGTTTCCAGTAGAAATATATGCCTAGCGCAGATAACCACAGTGTGAAGCAGAGTAGTTGCAGCCAGCAGATAGTTTGGACTTAGATGTCGATGGCGGTAAACAAGCAAGCCTGGCGGGCTCGAGTGACTCTGCGCCACCACAGGGCGGCCCGTAAGCCGGCCCGATTTGGAGCTTGACGCGTCGCGTTACGTTCAGCGTAAGCACAGTCACAGTCACGGTCGCGTCGACGCGTCGGCAGCCCAGATTTCTCAGTCCCTCACGCTGCAGCCACCATCACCACCACCACTGGCCACCACCATAACTTACCGCTTCAGTGACTTGCCGTCTGCTGCTTGAACACAACTATCAGAGGGCTCACCTCACTGCGTCAATAACTACTGCAATGACGGACCGCAGACAAGTTGTCATCAAGGTACCTCTTCCTGTGAAAGGTCAGAGAATCGCGTTTCAACAGTCTCTCAGGTGTTCAGGAAGTATGGGCACTCCCTTGGCCCCGAGTCCTTGGAGTTTCTGGAGGAACTTCTAGACCGCCATGAAATCGCGGACGAGGAAGTTGAGTTTTCTATGGAGTGGATGGCGAAGGAGTACAACAAGCAGGACGGTGCGCTTGCTTTTACGGAAGCGTCGGGCGTATCTCACTCCTCCTAGATGCCCAGATGAAAGTCTCGCTGGATGTGCTCAACAGAGTGTATGAAGCATTCCAAAGTGGAGACAACGAAGGGGCACAAGAACACGCAGTCTTGGACCCAGACAGCCATTTGTATGTCATTGACGCGTTCGAGATGCCATCATGGAACTGGTCAAGCGAACGCAGTACATTCGAGCGGTAGGTTCAACTCCACGTTGGTTCGCGCTCTCAAACTGAGACTGTCGACTCAGAGCATCGGGACCTTTGACGTCCTCGGGAACGGCAGATTCGAGGGTCACAGCAATGCGGAATAGATTGAATGTCATCAAACAATGTGTACTGCGAAACGATCACTTCTCTCCGTCGACGCTACCTTCGAAAGATCGCGAGAATCTCCTAACTGTGAGACTTGTCCTGTCGTGATACGACGTGAATGAGCTTAACGTGCGTTCCAGTTGAGGTCAACAAAACAGCTATTAGGACGTGCTGGCGACCGCTTCCTGCTCTTCGGGATGCTAACGCACTCGAAAGAGGGTAAACTCTGCCTCGAAGACCCAGACGGACTGGTGGAGCTCGACTTCACGCAACTTGTGAGTAGAGCAATCCACTCAGTTATATGGCCGCTTATGACGCTTAGCACAGGAGCAACCCAGTGAAGGACTGTTTACGGAGGGTTGCCTAGCCCTTGTCGAAGGCGACTACACCGAAGACGGGACACTTCTAGTAATCGCCATCGGACATCCACCCTGCGAGAGTCGAGAAGCTGCACGCTCGATCTTTGGCCACGTCGACTTCCTGGGCAAGGGGGCAACAACATTGCTGGAAGATGTAATGCATATCATATTTCTTCTGTCCTGGCGCTCATACTATTCTTATAGAAACAACTGTCTACTCGGGTACAATTGGAACTGGCCGATCTCAGATTCTTCGTCCTCTCAGATGTGTGGCTCGACAGGCCAGAAACACTACTCGGGCTCCGCAAATTGTTCGACAACTGTATGGAGAACAGCTTCATCCCCAAGGTGATAATTCTCTGCGGTAATTTCACCAGCGTCGGAATACCGCAAGGAAACGGACGTGAAGTGCGGCGATACCAAGGTTAGTGCATGGTTTATTTAGCGGACCGTGGATCAACTAACTGACAATCCTGCAGAGCACTTCGACGCTCTCGCCGATGTCATAGCGAGCTATCCCTTGATAACTCGCAGTACGCACTTCGTTATGGTCCCCGGCCCGTTGGACGTGACGATGAACTCAATTTTGCCACGAAGACCGCTGTTGTCCTCATTCGTCTCGCGTATGAAGTCGCGCATACCCAACGTTCACTTCGCTACCAACCCGTGCCGGATCAAATTCTTCGAGCAGGAGATAGTCGTGTTCAGAGAAGACCTGATGTCAAGGATGCTTCGAAACTTGGTCGGAGTGAAACCAGACGTGAAGAACGATGATCTGAAGCGCTACGTGAGTTGTTCGAGGATGGCATCTGAAACGAAGCACTCATGGCAGGGGTAGCTCGTGCAAACTGTCCTAGATCAAAGCCACCTCATGCCGGTGACAGTGTCCATTGAACCCACGCTCGCCGAATATGACCACACACTACGTCTATACCCTTTACCGACCGCCGTAAGTTTATTCCGGAATCCCGCGATGCAAAAGCTAATCCCGCTCGCTACAGGTGGTCCTCGCCGATAGATACGACCGGTATCAGATGACATATGAAGGTTGCCATGTGTTCAACCCCGGACGCTTCGTTGGCAAAACGTTCACATTCTCTGCATACGCTCCCGCACGAAGAGAATCCGAGGAGTGGTGAGCCCTTCCCGCTCGTATCGCCGATGGCTTACTGAGATGTTGTTAGCGTTCTGGATCTGGACTCGGACGATGGGTGGTCATGACCGACAGCTCCGAATCGTAGATGTGGCCGGTTCCGGGAGGATCCGGTGGGCGGTAATGGTTTGAACTTTGGACAACAAAGCCGAGGTTGGCCGTACGTCTCTCGGGGACGTGTGCAGGAGTTGTATCTGTCTGGGACAGAGATATACATGTTGATATCGCTCGCACTTGAAAGATGTACAATTCAAGTACTAGGTTAATACTTAATGAAGACGCGTGCACTGCACCATGTACTATATAGCTCAGGCGATGATCATAGAGTTATATATCCAATCCACGTGGCTGTCCCGATGCGCCCGGAAAACGCTGCATGACATCCGCCCGCGCGCCGAGCTCGAGCGCAAGGCACTCTCCAGCTGCGCTCACCCCAACAAATTCATGCCCACATCATAATCCCGACGAACACATCCGTGGCACCTCCCATCTCGTCGTCTTCTGCCTATATGCGCACACCCACAATCTGACGACCACGCTCTTTCAAACGCCCCGCCAACGTCACTCTCGACGTACATACTACATACCGGACCTCGACGCAGACTTGATGCCGTTTCTCCTCGGGTGGAACCTCATCCACCATGTCTTGCTTCTGCAACCTTTGAATGAACCGTCGCTCGGCGCGACACTCCTTGTCTGGGTCGTGCGCATCCTCACGCTGTCCCTGCTCTTTCGGACGTACATCGGACCCACCATTGTCAGGCTCGTCTCGCGACGCCTGCGCATCCGGAGCGTGAGCCTTCGCTCCATCCGTGGCATATACTTCAAGGCCGGAAGCGGTACGTGGAAAGTTGAACGGGTCGGACTATCATACCACAGGCCTTCCCCGGGGCAGGCGAGCCGATTCTCCGTCAAGGTCGAAGGAGTGTCTCTTGCGCTGGACGGCCACACCGGGGACCATATACGCAGGCCGTCAACAGAGAATGGTCGCAAGCGCACCAAGGCCAACCCGTCACGCTTCGTGCGTCGCGCCCTGTGGTCCGTGGTCTCCTCTGTCTACACTGCGCTTGACCCGTACGTCCGTCCGGCGATACGATCATTCTTCGTCTACCTGCTGCGTCTGGGGATCCGCGCACTCCCTGCAATCACCCATGTTGTCGACTTTGAGCTTGATTCTGCCATCCTCACTCACGCGACACTCCCCGGGGTGAATTTCTCGGTAGGGGAGGCGAAGCTCCGCACAAGCGTCTCTCTGGCTTACCGACCCACCGTAATTGCTGTCGCAAATGGCACGAAGCAGCCACCCATGGGGCATAGACGATTCGCTAGCGTGGCGGATTGGAACGCGCGAGTGAAGGGGAGCGTCCGCCGGACTTGGGACCGTGCATGGGGTGCGACTCAGGTATCGGCGTCCGTCAACCTGCAGGTCAAGAGTGTCGCGGGATATGTGGACGCAGCTAGTGAATTGTTCGCCGGTAAGTGCCGCATATTACATCATGGCTTCCGCTCATAATAGTCCAGGCAACCATAGAGGCCATTTCTTCCTAGACTTGCCGGTCATACAGCTATCTGTCTCTGCCCGGCTCAATCCGCACCAAGGCGTAGTGCCTCGCAGCGTAGAAACCTCACTTGACTTCGGCACTGTGAACACCCAGGTGGATGTGCTCCAGAAGCTTCTCAAGAAACTCAAGGAAAGCCGTGTGGCCAAAGACAGGGCTGCTGCAGCGCTAGCAGCGATGCATCGGTCGCGGATGTCCAAGCCTCCTGCACCTGGTTCAGGTTGGAAGTCCCCCTTGTCCCCTATCTCCCCCTTCATGGGCTCGCTATCGGTATGGTGACCTCATAAACTATCTGCGTGTTACGTACTCATAAGACGGCACAGGCTTCCATGCGGTGGAAATGGGCCATTCGACAAAGTCAAGACATCAAGCTGAAGCCGCAGGTCGCCGCGGTGAGTGTGATGTTAGGAGGTTCAGGGATCGAACTTAATGTGGGACGTCGTCTTCAGAAACGTGTAGCGTATGCGTCGTATATCAAAGCCATACAAGTGAAGGTCGCGAAATGCACCGCGAACCTCCAGCCAGAAGCAGCTCCAGGAGACACGCCTGCCGTTCTTCTCGCGTCCGTCGACGAGGTCCATCTCGTCGTAGGTCTCAGTCATCCGGACAACAGTATGCACAAACAGTGGCTTGGCTCAGGCATAGGCTCTCCCCTCGCGGGGTCGTCGACAGACTCGTACACGATAGAGCTTTCGGCTGACCAGCTCACGCTCGATAGAAATGGCGTAGGAGAGCTCATGGACCACATGCGGTTGGTGACACTGGATACTTTCAGATGGGATTCTCTCGTATCTCGGTGGCCCTCTCCGTGGCTGGAGGGCTCGCCATTCCTGACGGGAGATCCGAACGCCCAACTCCTCGTCTCCAACCTGACCTTGGGCATCATTGCTGTGACTGAACGTCTGGATATGCTCGAGAAGTATTCTGGAGGAGGGGAACGCTCCGTCGAGAAGACAGTCCACGGCCGGCCGCTCCTCCCTCCGCTGCTGGCTCCTATCCCACGGGTATCTCTCGGGTTTAGCGTTGGCGCTATTTCTGCGCGCCTCATATCCCCAACACGCGAAGGCGAACAGGAGCCGTTCGTCCTGGAAGCGAGGAGTGGCGGTCTCGCCGGCTCCGTCACGTCGCAGTTCTCTTCGCGTCCGGACCGAAGCTTCGGGGACGTGCCTCGCGACTACACAGGTCTAAACATGGAGTTCGCCTACGGCCTGGAGTTGGACTGTACCTCTGTCAAGATCTGGTTCGGACCCGATGCACACTTGCGGAGCGCTCGTCCTCAAAGCCTCCACGGAGCGGTGAACCCGAATGAGACTTTCCTGCAACTTGACTCCGTCCAGCTGAGTGGTGCCGGTCACGGTCGAGGCGAACTCGTGGACGAAGCGTCCGGAGTTGTAGCGTTGGACGTCGCCTCTGTATTCACGCAATGTCAGCTCGCAACAGAGGCCGTATCGGTCGAACTCTGGCAGCCCGAGGTCGTCCAAGCCCTGGCCTGCATCGTCTTGCGTACCGGAAAGCCTCCGGCAGAGAAGCCGGCGAAGCCCTCGCGCCGCTTACTTGACCAGTTGCCGTTTGGTCTCTCAACATCTGTGTCTATCGGACGTGTCATGGTGTTCATGACCTCTCCGGACCTTGCTCCCGACGACGCCCTCAACATTTCCCGGGGGCTGGCGGCGCGCACAGGGATCTCTCTCACATACTGCGCTCTACGACCGTCACACCACTATGCGACGACGGCTATCCTCTCGCGGGGGGAACAACGAGCCCACCTGTCTCTTCCCGCGGAACAAGTCCTACGTGCTGCAGAGGAATCAGGGTCCTCCGACGAAAGCGACCTGGTTCGGGCATCGATACAGCTGTCTCTGTGGGACATCGTCCTCAGAGATGCATTTGCCACACCCTTCGCCGCCGATGACCCATACGGGACGAGCGAAAGCAGTGCACAACATCGCTCGCTGGAGTTCCTGCATGTGGCAAACATTGAGACGGACGTGATCTTTTCGGGCTATCGACCCAATGGCAGTCCTCGTCCGAACGAGCTGGACAGCTGTGAAGTCGCGGTGGCCGTTCCTACTATCAGGGTGGTGATGAACCTCGCTCAGATATACAACGCCCTGCTCGCCATGCACACGCTCCAGGCCCTCCTTCCCCATCGCCCCAAGCCAGCCGTCGCCCCGGTTCGCCCACCACCTACCATGACCGTCGACGTTCGATGCCATCTTCACCGTCTCCAGCTCCTATGGAGCTTCCCACAGTCGAGCAGAATGTTTGTGCGCATGTCGTCCGTGTGGTGCCATATCGCCCCCAGTGGTGTGGTCGCCGTGGGATGGGATCACGTCCTCCTTGCCGTCGCCGTGCCTGTGTCCCGCGACGGCGTCGAGCATCAAGAATGGGAGGAGCTCGCCCGGCTTCCTCGCTGGCGCATCACGGTCCACCCAGACACCACGCCTCTGACCATCAAAGTCAAAGGAGACAGCGGCCGGTTGCGCATTCCGTTCGACTTCATCCTGGCCGACTTCATTCTGGACATCAACCTGACTATCAAGAGCGTCAAGCATCTGCTACGTATGGTCGCTGCGGGCAAGTACCAGGACCCTCCTTCTCCCCCGGAAGAAGACGCGAAGCATGTCCCGAACATCAAGATTGATCTGGGAAGGCTGGTGGTGGAAGCCGCGGACGACGAACTCGAAGCCAAGCTGGGGCTGATCTGGCGCACTGGGTTTGATGCTGCACGTGTTCGTCAGGAGCGAGAGGACGCGTTCCAAGCGAAGGTGGAGACAATTGTCGCGCCGAAACCGGTGGCTGCCTCGTCGGTGTCTCGCAACGAGGACTCGGACTTCCAGTTCACCCCCAAGCACACTGTATCGGTCTCCGACGCTCGTCAACGTCTCCATCAGGTCCACTCCGTAGCGTGGTGCTCGGCGTATCGGGCGGCACGCGCTCACCAGGTCCACAGGCAAGAGTCCTTCTTACACGCTCATGAAGGGTCCCTGCGCATCACCGACGATGGCTCAAGCGATATGGTCTCCGTCAACCGAGTTCCTCTCGTACCCCCTCTGGTTCGCCTCGCGATTGAGGGCCTGTCGCTTTCCATAACACCTCCCTCGTTTCCATACAACGCACTACCCGAATACTTGTATCGGGCAGGTGACGGATTGCCGCTGGATACCACCTTCTCCCTCCTCATACCCCTGCATATCCACTTCAAGGCCACCTCTCTACGGCTCGCCTACCGCGAGTATCCGCTTCCGCTGCTCCATATACCCCAACACTCAAAAGGCATCCTGCCTGCGCTCGAGTTCGACAGCGACGTCGTGATCGCGGAGGAAATGGGCTCAGAAAGAGTCGTAGAATGGGTTCCGTGCGAGATCGTGAAGGAGCACAGCGGATTGTATGGAGCGGCGCCTCTGTCAGTGCGTATACCGAAGACCCTGATGCCCGTCAAGTCGTACGCAAGCCCAACGATCCGTGTCATAACGGACGGCGTTACGGACTTCTCGTGGGGCGTCAGTTACGGCGCTGCAACTCAGGACCTCATGCGAATCATCGACACCCTATCACACGCTCCTCGAGATAGTTCTCCTGCCGTCGGTTTCTGGGACAAGGTATGACTGTGAGCTGCGTATTGGTCTCGGTCCGCGCCCGCTAAAATTCTATTATTGCAGCTGAGGCTGGTTTTCCACTGGAAAATGAAGGTCAACTTCGTAAACGAGGTTCATTTGCACATGAAAGGTAGGCTCAAGCAACGCATGGCAAGATTCATTATTAATCGCAATATAGGTTCTCGGGATCCATACGAACTGCGCGGATACGGGGCCGGATTTGCGCTCTGCTGGAAAGGTAGCCCATCGCTGCTTGTCGGGCAGCCTAACGATGCCGGAGAGCTTATCCAGGTCAAGAGTGACAGTATGCTCGTCATTGTCCCAAAGTGCGTCCTACATGCCCCTTATTGTCCAGATGCTCGCTCAAACTTGTGCGACGTAGCATCGAGGACTCTTATGGGGACGGAATCGCGCAAGCGGCACCCACCGGTGCCATAGTACGGACAGCGCAGACTGTTTGTGCGAAGTTGCGCTCTGGAGTTTGTTTCGGCGTCGGATTCGTCCTGGAACGCGCGTGTGGACCAGAGTGCGACCAATGCAGCGGGAAGCCCTTCGACAGGCAGTGCCGGCTGTTCAAGTTCAAGCCTCATTACGACGTGAAGTTGGAATATAAAGATACGGTGCCCGAGATCAAGGTGACCCTTCCACCGGTATCTGTGTCTGTACAACTGCTAACAATAGCATACAGTCCGCGCAGGATTCATACAACGGCTTCCGCTCCGACTTCATCCATATGTCGATATCACTCACGTCGGGTCTCGACCGTACCTCCCAGCTGCAACCCAGCAACTTCCACCTTTCTCCCGAGGTCTTCTCGCATTTCTGGTCCTGGTGGTCGCTCTTCAACAGCGCTCTATCTCTACCGATCCGGCAGGGCCAGCTCTACCCACGGAAACGGCCTATCTCTCCCAAGCTGGGGCAGCACCTCGCGACGCTCAAGTACATGTTCTCTGTCCCTCGTATCTTTGTCTCACACGTCTATGTCGACAACTCACAAGAGGCGTGGGCTGACGGAGTCACGCCGTTCGTCGGCGTGAAGGCGCTGATCGATGAGTTCCACGCTGACATGCACCAACGTGACACAGCGACATCTGAGATGACCCAAGGAGGCGTCAAGACTGTTCACCACCGGCCATTTTATGCCATTGAGGTCGTCCTGAAAGGACTCGACCTCCGTGCTATGCTTGCCGTGTTCCCAGACCCGTTAAAGCAATGCACACCCCTGGAGAATTTCCCGCTGGGCAGCAACTACCGTACTCGAAACGACCTTACTCCAATCGACCTGAACTCCAGCTGGGTCGATATGGACGACTTCGCGATCTTCGAGCAAGATGATCCGTCACCACCCGATATTCATCTGCTTCCGGCGGTGTCATGTCCGCGTTTCACGTACTTCAAGCGGGTGGACGACCATGGCCCGGAAGGCCCAGACAAACCTTCCGACAAGAGCAAGTTCGGGGCTGAGGATACCCATGTCTGCCTGCTCGGCAAGGAGCCTTGTGAGTTTGCATTATGAGATATAGTAGCATTTCACTGAACCATCAGCAGCTGTGAACAAGATCCAGATGGAACTCGCCTCCGCACGTGTCGAGCACTTGAAACGAAAGGCCGAAGAGGAGAAGAATAAACCCCGGTGGCAGAGGCAGGAAGGATCCGAATCTTCCACACACGGTGATGAGGTGTGCATGTTCCTGAAGTAAAAAATTCCGTGGTCTGACATACTTGCAGCATCACAATCACACCACCAACGACCGCCCACGGATGATTAACTTGCTCGAAGGCTATATCTCTCAGCTGCGTCAAGTCGACATGGCCTCCCAAGCATCGACGAGGAACGGCACATCCAGTTATTACATGCCGGCAGATATGGTATCTCCAGACGAATGGGCCGGGTACGACAATGTGTATCAGGTCCACAGCCCGCATATCATCATGGACAACGCTATCCGAGATGTAAGTACGCACCGCATTCATACGGCAGACATTTCTCACACCCTGCACAGATCATGATGCAGTACTACTACTGCTCACGGACAAGACGGGGTATCGAATACCATATGGCTACACGGTGAGTTGCGCCTACTCTACGTCCGCTCTGTACAAGGTGCTCATTTTCCACAGCGCTGTCAAGTTCATTCGTGATCAAGCGCAAGTGGCACTGACGGAGTTTCAGCACGAAGCTGGCAAGCACAAGGGGGCAGCAGCGAGTGCGCAAGCAGCTGCCAACGCGGTCAAGAAGCTTCTCGTTGGCGATGGCGGGACGTCACCGTCTGTCGACTTCGTTCCACAAACGGTGTCAAAGCTACCAGCGTTCGTGGACCCACTGCATGGCTGGGCGGAAGGAGTGTCGCCAAGAAAGGGCCATTTCTGTCTGCTGCTGAAGCCGCAGATCGTCCTGAGGGCTAACGCGGACACAGATTCGGTCTGTGTGCTTGCGGCCGTGCAAGGCAAGCTGAAGACGTTCTCGATCATGGACAACGCAAATATACACGACCCTATCAGTGGCAAGATCATGAACAGGTGCGACCCTGTTTGGAAGTCTCACTATATCGCAGCTTGCTAACCATTCCACGTACCTTAGAAACTTTGCGTGGCTCACTGGCCTACAGACGTTTTCACCGTCGGCTACGAACACATCCGGAAGGGATTACGTCCCTCTCGAGGTGCTCATCGACTTGAGAGCGGACAATAGCGACTTCGATCGCCTCTTCCCGCAGACGGATGCTACCTTCCAGTATGACAAGTTCAACCGCCTTCGTCTCCGGAACGACGTTACGTCTGTGGTCAAGACCAGTCAGCATGTGCACGCGCACTTGCAGAACCAGACCGTACGCGCTCTTAGCATTCTTCGCAGCACAAAACTGACGCTTGACATAGGATCTCATTCGCCTACACGTTCCGCGCTTTACCGTGTCCGCCAACGACCGCCATTTCCAAGCGATCTCCAACATCGTCACCAAGCTCGTTCTCTTCAGCGACGCGGCGCACAAGACGCGCGCGGAGAAGCTCGAGAGCATGCTCTTCAGCTACGACTTCACGAACCTCTCCACCTCCGCGGACGTCGTCGCGAACATGCAGCAGCGGCTGCGCCAGGCGCTCGAGACGAAGCGCGAGGCGGAGCAGAAGCTGCGCGGGTTCGGGAACCCGGGGCGCGTTGAGGAGCTCAAGATCGAAGCGCACATCCTGCTGCTCATCGAGGAGCTCAACCTCATCTTCGACGCGATCAAGCTCGCGCAGGACAAGGCGAGCGACCAGTCTGACCAGAAGAGCGCACTGCTCCTACATGCATCGTCTGAGGAGCTCTCGTGGCGGATGCTGGATCGGCACGACCAGTTGCTGGCGAAGCTCGCTGTGCGCGGCACGGACTTCTACTGGCTGAGCCGGCACGACAGCTCGACGGTGAACAAGCTCTCGGTGGGCGATTTGCAAGCATTCGACGGCGCCGCCGACGCGGAATGGACTGAGATCCTCTCCAAGTATGACGAGCCGTCGACACACCCTCTTGTCAAGGTATGCACCGCTTGACTGTTATTCTGACACCGCATACTCATCCCATCATAGCGCAAGTTGTTCCTCCTGGCCGACTGGACGGTGCTGCCGCCCGTGGGCGGCATCACGATCTACGAGGAGTTCGAGCTGATGCTCCACCCCATGCGGCTGCAGATCGACATCCGCGTGGGCCGCAAGATCATGGAGTACCTCTGGCCTGCGCGGCGCACGCGCAACCAGACGCCCGCGGAGACCGAATCGTTCGCGGTGCCCGAAGCGTTCATGAAGCCGGACGAGCTGCCCGCAGTCACATACACGGACTCGCCGCGGCATGCGTCGTTCGACCTCCCGCCACGCAAGTCGCTCGATGCGAACCGGCTCGCTGCGCCGACGCTGCGCAGGCTGGGGACGTCGCGCTCGTTCACGGACTTGAGGAACTCGGCAAGGCAGGACTCGCTGCAGGTGCCGAGGATGTTGCAGCGGACGCGCTCGAGCGACGCGCTGAAGGCGAAGTCGACGGATGCGCTCGCGCTGTCGAAGTCGTCGGCGTCGAATAAGACCACACATGATAAATCGGACCGGTTGAAGCAGCAGACGGACGACGCGGCAGAGATGAAGACGCGCGCGTCGCAGAAGACGTTCGTGAGGGTCAAGGTCGCGAGGTGAGCCGAATTGTACTCTTCACGCTAGGCTATAGCTGAGAATTCTTGTAGTCTTCATCTACTTTTGAGTATCGCGAAAGAGGACTCCTTCCTCTGCCGTGACGCCCGAATCAGGACACGCGATCTGGAGTACCGCAACCAGACGTGGAGTGTATGTTTTTCAAGATTCAATACGGTTTCAATAGTCTGACAGCTATCTATAGTTCGAGGAGCTGGTTGACCAATTTATCCCCTCGGGTCGAAACTGGCGCGGCTGGGTCAAAGTGGCGTTCCAACAGCCGCTGGTACCGGTGCTTCCTGTCGCGCGTGAGCTGATCACGAAGACGAAGTGGATTGCGTCGAAGAGGGACACAGGACACGACCGACCGACACGACCGACCACGCCGAGACTACTTTCGTCGATTGGTGGCTTGCATCGTAGCGGTTCTACGGCTGCAAGTGACTCCCGAAAGTCGAAGGACACCACAGTCAAGCCACCCATGCCGCACATGATCTCAGACCCGCCATTCTTGACGTCTGAGCCTGACACAATACGTGCGCCGAAAACCCCCAAGCCTGGTATGCGCACGCGTGCCATCAGTCTGTTCAAGCGGAAACACACGCACAGCCAGGACAGCGTTGCCTCTTCGGATACCTCCACAAGCGTACGTCATTGTTGTTATCCCCGCACGTTCCATTCAATAACTGACCTGACGTGTAGACTGAGCCGTCGTCGTCACAGACGGAGAGCCAAGGCTCGCGCACTAGCTTCCAGGCATAGGAACATGTATAGGAAATGTATGCTAGATTCATGGTAATCACTCTGTAACTTATGTCCGTCGCTCGCTCATCATCTAGTACTTACACAATGCAATCTTTCTGCTTCTCACCGTGCGGTGATGCGTATGTAGTTAATAAATGCGACACATAGGGTAAGCCGACTGAGCAAAAGCCATTAGAACGTGTTTATAACGGCCGGCGGCCGGCTGGAGCCCGGAGTAAGCGTGGGAATAATTTAGTTATAGATCTAGACACGCGCCAAGCCTTTCAATGACTTCATCGAAAACGAAATTGGGCATGTCGAGCAGCGGACAGTCGGCGAAAGGCCAGTCCGCTCCACCCCTTTCCTCCTCCTCCCATCCTCCCGCACACCCGCCCTAGCTGATTGCTAGCCGTCGCGCCCCGCTCGCTACCCGTTGGCGATGCCCTCCGTTCGCGTCAAGAAAGGCCAAGGCTACCAGTCTATCAACGATGCCCAACCTTCTGGCCGACCGCGTTCTCAGTCTCTCGTCTCGCACCTCTTCACCCAGCCGTCCCAGGCGGATTCCACCACGGACCTCCGTCAAACACCGACGCGCGCGAGCGATTCCCTTGTGAACGGAGGGCGTCCGCCCGCCCGCCGACCGAGTGCTTCGAGCAAGGTTTCACAACATATCTTCTCGACGTCGAGGAGCATTCCGCAGTTACGCTCTGCGCAACCACCTCCGGACTCCTTGGCCCCACCGCGACAACTCTCCGACATTGAGGAGAGCTCCAGACCTCACAGCTTCCAGAGGAACCGTGCGGGGAGCTATACTGTCCAGGGTCAGCAAGCGGACCTCCGCGTTCCTATCGAAGACGACCAGGACCGGAGAAGTAGCTCAATAAGCCTCGCGCTCGAGCAACTTGATGAACGCGATGATCCCAACTCGAACGACCACCATCATGACGACATTGTCGAACACCTAGACGTTATTGGTGAGTGCTCTGTACGTTTGGCGCAAACAAGATTAAACTCAACCCCGCGCAGACCCGCAAATATCTACCGTATCTACCCTTACTAATGCTGCCAACGCCATCGTTATGTCAGTACACAACTCCATACCGGTGAACTTCACCTGATTATTTTCTGCAGACCTCCCTTGTCATTCTATTCTCGCAAACCTGTTGTTGTACTACCACGCCTCCGAAAGAAGAAAAGATCAAAGCAAAGCGACCCGGAGAAGGGTGCAGAGCAGGAAAGCGAACACGAATATGAAGACGCCCTGGACCAGCATGTGGAAGATTGCCTCAGGAAGCGAGACAAGTTCCGGCGTGTCATGCAGGGTGTATGGGCCTTTACCAAGACCCGTGAGTACTATTACCAGACACGCCAGAAACTTTACTAACCACTCTCTTCTACAGCGCTCGGAGTGAGTTTGTTCATCTTGCATTCCAGGCATGTGTTATAACCTCTCTTTGAGTAGATCGTCGTCGCGTTTTATGGGTTTAATGTTGGTGCGTTAACCATTATTCACTGGATTTCTGTTTCACCTGCTGACCGAATTTGCGTAGTGTTCTGGGGCACAGGAATTGTCTTCTTCCTGGCCAAGTTCATCAACCTCCACAATGACTACACTCAAGGATTCTGGGTCGAGCTCTGTCAACAGGTGGAGACGGGTATGTCGCACGCCACTTGCATGTCGTACCTGCCCCCTCACATATGAACGTTCGACAGGCCTCTTCACGGCGACTAGTATCGGTTTCATACCGTTCCGAGTTATGGACACATACCGTAAGCGCGTCCCAACACCTTCCCGAGCGCTCCCAGAGCTGACGCATTCTACAGGGATAATCAAGATTTGGCACTATAAGCGTATGGTCGTGAAACTGCGAGCGAAGGCTGGTCTGCCAGAGCTCTACGACGCAGACGATCTACCAGACCCGGTGTACGATCCGAACTACGTCCACGTTCTTACCGAGGAACAGCAGATCGACCTACATTACCGTACGTCCCCTGTCTAGCATCTTACTTGGCTTGGCTAACTTCAAGGATAGAGCAACACAAGTTCATGGCGTCGCAGACATGGTACCGACCGCACGGCACCCAAACCCACCGGGTAAGTGCAACTTGTCTTTGCCCATGGAGACCTTATGCTGAATGAACCATTCAAGGCATTCCCTATCAAGTAAGCCCACGGATATCGACCGACCTATACAAGTTCTGACTTGCGTCACAGTCTCGCGTTGTGGATTTGTGTTTGCAATGACCTCAACTCGTTCTTCCAAATTCTCCTCAGTGGTACGATGTGGGGACTGGACCGATTCCAGCGACCTGCGTGGACAACCGGAACGACCCTCCCAGCCGCATTCGTGAGTAGCCGCATCTCTCATCATTCACAACTGCCCCTTACACCCCCCTTTTCCCGTACAGGTGGCCGGCATCATCGCAGGTGTGCTCATCTACTGGGGCGGCCGCAAGACGCGCCGCACAGAGCTCGTCGAGGAGCGTCTCCGCATGGCTCTCAAGATGGAGCGTGACCCGAAGCAGCCAGCGCGCAACGGCAGCGTACCCGCCATCAACGTCGAGGAGGCTGGCGAGAGCCCCGAGAGCGTGCCGCCGGCTGCACCTGCGCCGGTCGCCGAGCCGTCGTCGCAGAAGGGTATCGCGTCCGCGCGGGACACGGAAAAGCTACAGGCGGCGGAGCTGGACGCGGACGCGCACGGGGCGCGCCACGCCGAGAAGGGGCTCAAGGCGGAGTCTACCAGTGAGAAGAGGCCGGCCGCGGAGCGCAATCCTTCTGCTCGGTCGCTGCACTTCGCCGACGAGATGGTGGTTCCGCCCGCAGAGCACCTTGCACCGTCCCAATGATAGTACTTCCACTTTCTTGGCTCTCGGTCCAGGCTCGACCTTGTTTAATCTGTCCGTATTCTGTATTTCTGAGGGCGGACATAGACACTGCCGTACGCTACGTTCATCTACTCTGCCGCTGTTTTTGCATCCACGATACCACTTCCCCATGACCCGCTCACGTCTGCAATGTTATCACCATACACCACGTACCGGTTTCTTACAGTTAACATTTTGCGTTGCCTAGTCAGCAGCACCCGCGAACGCACACTCGTCGCACCACAGTAGATCTGAATGCATGATGGTCATAATTACGGGCTAATATCATCGCGGGGGTACATGCTCGTCTCGTGGTAGGCTACACAACGGCGCCGTTGAGGCGCGTTTTATGGATTGTTGAAATCCGCCCATCCATCCGCAAAAACCCAACCACTCTCCAAGCTCGAGCCGCCGCCGTCGAGCCGACGACGGAACGGCTGGCCGATGGCTCGTGCGCCCCGGGCCGCCGAGCCTACTGCAGACGGCCCCGCGCAAGGCGGGGGCGCGTCCGCGCGCTGACATCGGCTGGCGCGCCCGGGGGCACAGAGGCCGGCACCCACACGGCTACGCAATTTTCTGCTTATCCGCCACACTTCTGCACAACATCTGGGGTGGAACCACAGGACGGGACACCTCGTTGAGAGTGCGCCGATAAGTTACTGGTGAACCGTAACGCGGGCGCTGTTGAAGCGCGAGGCCGTACGCGTTTAGGCGTACGTCTGGCGGGCCCAGCGTGCGGCGTTGACGAGGTTCACCAGCGACGCCTCGGTCTCGGCCCAGCCGCGGGTCTTGAGGCCGCAGTCGGGGTTGACGAAGAGGAGGTCGCCGGGGAGAGTGGCGAGCATCGCCGCGAGGCGCTCCTTGATCTCCTCCTCGGACGGGACACGGGGCGAGTGGATGTCGTAGACACCGGGCCCGATCTGGTTCGAGTAGCCGTAGTGCTTGAAGGTGTTGAGCAGCTTCAGGTCGCTCTTCGACGCCTCGATCGAGATGACGTCCGCATCGAGAGCCTGGATGGACGGGAAGATGTCGTCGAAGTCGGAGTAGCAGAAGTGCGAGTGCGTCTGGAGCGCGTCGGTGACACCGGCGGTCGCGATCTTGAACGAGGGCAGGGCCCACGCCAGGTACGCGTTCCAGTCGGCCTTGCGCAGAGGCAGACCCTCACGGAGAGCGGGCTCATCGACCTGGACGGCCTTGATGCCGGCCTTCTCGAGGTCGACGACCTCGTCGCGGAGAGCAAGCGCGAGCTGCTTGCACTGGAGCTCACGGGAGACATCGGCACGGGGGAACGACCAGTTGAGGATCGTGACCGGGCCGGTAAGCATGCCCTTCATGGGCTTGCTGGTGACGCTCTGCGCGTAGCTGCTCCAGCGAACGGAGATGGGTTGGGGGCGGCTGACGTCCGAAACGATGATCGGGGGACGAACGTAGCGGGAGCCGTAGCTCTGAACCCAGCCGTTCTGGGTGAAGCAGAAGCCCTCGAGCTGCTCGCCGAAGTACTGGACCATGTCGTTACGCTCAGGCTCACCGTGCACAAGGAGGTCGAGGCCGATGCGCTCCTGGAAGCGCACGACGTTCTCGATCTCCTGCTCGATGAACTTCTCGTACTCGGCGGTAGAGAGCTCGCCCTTGTTGTGCTTCGCACGCGCCTGACGGATCTCCTTCGTCTGAGGGAAAGAACCGATGGTGGTCGTGGGGAACTTGGGGAGGTTGAGCTGCTTCGCCTGGATCTCCTTGCGGACGGCGAAGGGGCTCTTGCGCTCGAGCATCTCAGGGGTGATCGCGGCAACACGGTTGCGGACGGTAGCATCGGAGTTGGTCTCGAACTCGCGGCGCTTGGTAATCGACACCTTGTTGGCCTCGACGGCCTCAGCAACCTTGGCGTCCTGAGAGCCGGAGAGGGCGGCGGCAATGACAGCGATCTCAGACGACTTCTCGAGAGCGAAGGCGAACCAGTCCTTCTGCTCAGCAGTGAGCTTCTTCTCCGCAGCGAGGCTGACCGGGGTGTGGAGGAGCGACGACGAGGATGCGATGATGACGCGGTCCTTGCCGAGAACCTCGACGGCCTTCTGGCCAAGCTTAAGGGCAGCCTGGAAGTCGGTCTTCCAGATGTTACGGCCCGAAACGACACCGAGCGAAAGAACGAGGTTGGTGGGCTTGACGGCGGCGATGACCTCGTCGAGCTGACCAGGAGCACGGTCGAGGTCGATGTGGAGGCCGGCGACGGGGAGCTTCGCGACATAGCTCAGGTTGGCGTCAAGACGGCCGTAGTAGGTAGCCAAAACGAGCTTGGGCGAGACGGGGGCAAGCTCAGCGTACGCCTGGGCGAACTGCTTCTCGTAGAGCGAGGCAGAGTCGAGGACCAGGATGGGCTCGTCGATCTGAACCGACTCGGCACCAGCCTCCTTAAGGGCGGCAAGGAGCTGCTTGTAGATCGGGAGCAGGGCAGGAAGGAGGGAGATGGGCTGGAAACCCTCGCGAGCCTCCTTAGCGGCCTTGCCGAGGGCAAGGAAGGTCACGGGGCCGAGCACAACGGGACGAGTCTCGACACCGAGGTCCTTGGCCTCACGGTACTCCTCGAGCGCCTTGTTGAAGTTCAGCTTGAACTCAGTCTCTTCGGAGAACTCGGGGACGACGAAGTGGTAGTTGGAGTCAAACCTGAAAAACACCGTGAGCACCATATATGCGCGTACTCAGGATCGTGAAACGTACCACTTCTTCATCTCGGAGGCGGGGACATCGACACCGTCAGCCTGACGTCCACGGCCCATCGCGAAGTAGACATCGAGGGGCGAGAGGCCCTTGCCCAAGTAGCGCTTGGGGATGACGTTGAACGCGGCAGAGTGGTCGAGAACGTGGTCGTAGAGAGTGAAGTCACCACTGAATATACCATGTCAGTAAATTCTCGTCGATCTTCAAATTCGCGTAACGTACCTGGGGATCAGGTTGACACCACGCTCCTTGAGGCTGGTCCAGCTGGCCTTCTTGACATCGGCAGCCGCCTTGGTGAGCTCATCGGCGGAGAGCTTGCCGCCCCAGTAGGCCTCAACAGCCTTTTTCACCTCACGGTTAGCACCTGGTACGCAAAGGATATGAGTCGATCGATCATAGCAGGACACAGAGAAAAAACATACCGATGCGAGGGAAACCGAGAACGCTAGAGAGAACCATTCTGAGAACGGATAGAGACAGCGGGGGGATGGTGGGGGAGAGGGAAGGGGTGTGGGTCAGAAAGAGGGAGAGAACGCAGTATTTGAGGATTTTCAGAGGATGGCGTGAGCGCTTCGAATTACATAAATGGGGAGGACTGGGGCCCCGATCAGGCAATCAAGCGCCCCATCGATGTCTTCTCTCACATCCCGAGTCAATCGCCCACGACGTGGCAGACGCGTCCAGCCCGTCCTCCTCCTCCCCATTCCCGACACACACGCCAGAGAGGCGCGGGAATGCTGGAGGGAACAGACAAACAAGCGCGGGAATAGATCGTAGTGCGGTGAGTGCATACACAGACGGAGGTTTTACCGGTCGTTGTAATGCTATCGCGTCGGGAACCTTCGCACGCGTGGTTACATACATATAACGCGTAGTTCGGAACGTGGATCATTTGAACGGCGACGAAGGCTCCTTGGCTTCGTTCGATGCAGCGTGGTGCGCACGCCTCAGATGGCTGCTGCCTCGGTGAACGTTAGAGGCGATAGGAGCCATCTCCGGTTGAACCTGCCCATGGGCGAGTGCGATGCAAGCACGCTCACGCTCGCTTGCACTTCCCGGCCATTCAACGAGACCTTCGCGAGCCTCGGCTCGGTAATTGCACGCGCACTTCGTAATTATGTCGTAGCTGCAAAAGGCAGGTGGTGCACCATATATGGCAGAGGGAGAAATGATCTGCAGAGTGCGGGGACTCGGGACGCCCCCCGCAAGCCGGAGCTTGTTGAGTTGGAGGCGTTGTACGGCGGGCGGGCACCGAGCGAACCTGGCACCGGACGTCAGTAGAGCAGCAGTATTTATCGCTATCGACCCCGTCCATCGTTCTTCCGGCCCCCTGCCCTCAGTCAGATGAGCATGGCCCAGACAACCCCGCATCCGGTCCGGCCACCCCCGCCCTCCCCCTCAAATACCTCCCCGCAGACCCCGTACTGCTCTCCCCATTCCCCGACAATCCTCCTTACCCCCCTCACCATCCTCAGCCATGTCCAACAACCCCTCGTTCGTCTTGCGCAAGATCGAGGACGTCGCCTACGAGGAGAGGCCCGTCGCTGAAAGTGCGCCTATCCCCTTGTCATCTCCCCGAGGCTAAGCTGACATGTGTATGATGTGCTTCCAGTTAAGGATGACGAGGTCCTCATTGCGGTCAAGAAGACGGGTACGCCTCGGCCTTTGACGAATATCGCAGTCCATCTGACCTCATCGGCCTGCAGGCATTTGCGGTTCTGATGTGCACTACCTCGTCCACGGCCGCATCGGGGACTTCATCGTCGAAAAGCCCATGGTATGCCGTAAGTTGTTTGCCCCGTACATATCTCTAACCATTATCTGTAGGTTCTTGGCCATGAATCCGCAGGCATCGTCCACAAAGGTAACACATGGTCCACTCTCTCAATAATCATACACCCAGCTGATCCCCGCCTTCTCCCAGTCGGCTCAAAAGTCAAGGACCTGAAGGTCGGCGACCGCGTCGCGATGGAGCCCGGCGCAACCTGCCGTGTCTGCCACGACTGCAAGCGCGGCCGCTACGAGGTACGCCCCGCCCGACACCCGTACGTACCTGCCCGCTCACGCCCCTCCCACAGCTCTGCCCGGACATCGTCTTCGCGGCGACGCCCCCGTACGACGGTACGCTCGCGCGCTACTACCCCATCCCCGCGGACCTGTGCTACAAGCTCCCGGACAACCTCACGCTCGAGGACGGCGCGATGGTGAGCACTCCCACGTCCCGGCCTCCTCTCCCCCGCCCGGGCCCCACGCTCACACCCGCGCCCACGCCCACGCCCAGATGGAGCCGCTGTCCGTCGCGATCCACGCCGTCGCGAACATCGCGCAGCTGCGCGCGAACCAGTCCGTCGTCGTCTTTGGCGCGGGCCCTGTCGGGCTGCTGTGCATGGCGGTCGCGCGCGCGCTTGGCGCCTCGCGCGTCGTCGCGGTCGATATCGTGCCCTCGCGTCTTGAGTTTGCGGCGAAGTACGCGGCGACGGAGACGTACACGCCGCCGAAGCCCCAGGAGGGCGAGACGCGGCTCGCGTACTCGGAGCGCAACGCCAACACGATGAAGGAGCAGCTCAAGATTGCGGAGCGCGGGCCGCAGGGTATTGATGTTGTTGTGGACGCGAGCGGTGCGGAGGTCTCGATCCAGACGGGCATCCATATCGCGAAGCACGGCGGCACGTTCATCCAGGTCAGTATTTCCCCTTAGATTCTGTAGGGCCAATATCTAACGCGAGGACTTCTGCAGCTCGGTATGGGCCAGGCTGAGATCACCATCCCGGTCACCACCCTGCTCGTGAAGGAGATCAACTTCAAGGGTTCCTTCCGCTACGGCGTACGTCTCACTGCTTCCCGCCACTGTCACACCCTTTTGCTCGTCTAAATAATTCCTCCCACAGCCCGGCGACTACCAGCTCGCGATCGCGCTCGTCTCGCAGGGCAAGATCGACCTGAAGCCGCTCGTCACGCACCGCTTCAGCTTCGACCAGGCCATCCAGGCGTTCCAGACGACGCGCGCCGGCAAGAGCGAGGACGGCAAGCCCGTCATCAAGGCCGTCATCTCCGGCCCCGACGTGTCCCCCGACGACCTCTCATAATTCTGCTCAGGGTTGAAGGCGGACGTGGCCGCGTCCACGGTCCGGTGGGAGTGCTCAGCGCTCAGGGGCAGCGTGGATCCAGTGAACAGGAGAAGACACACGGCGAATAGGCCGGACTATCTGTACGGAAGTAATACCGACGATGTACACTACCTTCGGGATCTGGGGCTGTCGTCTGCGGTAAAGACAGCGGTTGTAAATAAAAGGCTTCGAACTTGCTTGATCTTTTGTATTTTCAGAACCTCTTGCCCTCCCGCGTCACATCTAGAACCACGAATGCATGTCCATATAGCGCTCTGTCCCGCTCTCCTCACCGGTGGGCGTCAGTGCCGTAAGTAGGATCGTGTACGTGTTTACACCCGTAAAGCACCCGGCCGCGGGATGCAGAAAGTTCGCGGATGTCTGCATGGTGATGCTCCCCGGGTAAGCTTCCAACGTGCATGCCCAAACTCCAAACGCCTGCAGCACATTCCGACGTACCGCGGAGCCTCGTACGCGGATTTCTGTATGCATTGTGATGTTCTATGATGATAGTGTGATCAGGGTCTATCAAGCCGCACCGAAGCCTGACTCAAAGCAAGCCCACTAACCACCCGGTCCTACGGCGCACCTTGAACGAGCTTCCGCTGATGTGTGTATGGTGATGTTCTATGATGATATGATACCATCATGGCGCACCGAAGTCTGAATGCCACTGAGTACTTCCCAAGGCACGTCCGAAGATAATAAGTATACCTGGAGCTTATGCTTGTACGGCAGCTGGCAATTTGAAGGTCGCAATCAAGCTCTCGCAAACGCCGCGTCTTCACCGGGCTCGTTCGCAGAAGAAACTGGCGGTTAATGTGCGTATATTGTGAATCTATGTGTGTATTAGACTATAGAAGGCTTCTAGTAACTAGCAAAAGCTGCGCCCGCGGTTTCCGGAGGCCTGATCAGAGAATACGTAGGGTGTGTACGGAAGGCGTACTGGTACCTGTGGTGTACGTATGGGTGATGACGACGGCTCGGAATGTCTGGCGCGGGAGGGCAGGCAGCCTAACGGGGGTACGGTACGCAGGCGGCGGCGGTGGTATCTGGTCGAAACGAATGTGCGTGGGATAAATATGCCGCGCCGCGCGGGGCCACGGCGCGCGCGACCTGCAGCATGTTGACGACAGCAACGCAGGCACAGGGGCCAGGGGGTCCAGGACGCGTGTACATCCTCGAGGCCCCCATAGCTCCATCCCGCCCCGCGCGTGCACAGCGGGCGAATGTGAATCAAGGAGGAAGTGGTATAGCTACGTCCGTGCGCCTCCTGCACACACGGAGTATTGGTCTTCTTGCCTCTCTTCTCGGAGAGGTTATTCGTGCATGTTTTCCCTGTCTGCTCCCAGAATACCCTGCCGGGCGCGCAAATGTCCGGCCGACGTCTTCCGGAACGCAACAGTCCTATTTTCCCTTGAGCCTCGACAGGCACAGATGGTCCGCGCCGAAGGCATGATAGCATCGACTCCAAGCGTATCCGCATCCGTCCACCCACGCCCCATCCGGCCCTCCACGGTGCCTGACGCGCCGCGATCCCGGACAGAACGTGCACTAGCAGGCGCGTGATGACGAGCTTTCGGAGGAGCCCCCCGCGTGCGCTTCCGTAGGATCCTCGACAGGCAGGAGCCCCGCACGCTGTAAGCTGGCTGCGTAAGCCTGCTTTTCTGGCGGGAATGGTGGTGTGGGGAGGGCCACGGGGTGCACACGGGAGTAGGACGAGCTGCGGGCGTGTGGCGAGAAGGGTAATGGAGGAACGGGGTCTGTCGAGTCTGGTGTGAGGAAGGCAGGGAAGAAGAACAAGACGCCGCGCGAGCGCAGTCGACGCCGGCGAGAGCGTGAGGGCGTCGACGGTGGGTCCGAGTCGTCCATGTCGAAGACTGAGCCTAGAAAGTTGTGACCCGCTCGCCGCATACGGTCCATCATCGATCCACCGGTGGGAGCGTGAGGCGTCAAGGTGCCGTCGGTAGCAATCGAGAGGTCGGAGGGCGTTGGGGAAGTTGACCGTGAGTCGTACAACGGAAGTAGCTGCACATCTTCTTCGTCGGAAACAGACTCGCTGGTGAGCGCGATAGGGGAGGGCGGTGTTGTCGTAATGCCGGAGGCAGGAAGCGCGAACCATCCGAGGTCGAGATACCATCTGTTGTTCCTCTGTGTCCAGCGGGGCATCATGACCTCGTAACCGCCAATGCGCGGAAGACGCCTTCTCTTGGGCGCGAATGCTAGACGTATCACGCCACCGATGAGCACGACCAGGCCTATCCACATCAGACCCTTGCCCCACGTCCCGAGGAAGCCAATGAAAGCGGCGTCGTCTGCGTGCCAACTGCTGCCATAGTAGTGGGCGAAGAACGAATGGGGGGCTTCGTCCGGCTTCGCGTTCTTGCCGTAAAGAGACTTCGGCAGGATGCGAACTTCACCAGCGGGCATGTCCAGGTCGGCGTTGTACGCGCCGTATTGGGCAGACAGGAACATGGGGCCGGTAGAGAACATGACGGTAGGGTAGTTCAACACCCAGTCATAGTCGAAGTTCATGATGCTGTGGATCGTCTGCGCCATAAACGGATGCCCCTTTTCGGCGAACATGAGGTCGTTAGAAACGCCGACGGGAATTGTCTTGGGGAGGATGACGGGGTGGACCAAGAGAGGGGCCAGAGGGCGAAGACAACCAATGTCGAGGTCGATGTAGATGCCTCCGTAGTGGTAGAGCACGAAGTAGCGGATGGCGTCGGCACGCTGGATAGGATACTTGTAGCCGTCAAAGGTATCGAGGTACCAGCTATAGTGCTGGGCGATGAACTCGCGAGCACTAGCGTCTGTCCACAAGATGTACTCGCTGGAGGAGTGTGAGGGTGAGCAGTAGTTGAAAATAGGCAGCACGCACTAGCCGGGGTTCATGTCGCGACACTCCTGCGAGATGTTGGCCCAGCGAGGGGGCAGTGTCTCCGACTTCCATGTCTGGTGAATGATACGAGGGATGCGCTCCGGTAGGACGGGTAGGGAGTTGTTGAGCACGCGGGAGACCTCATCCTCGGTTATGTATGCCGGAAGGTCGATAGAGAGGTAATAAGATATAGAAGAGAGGACGACGACGGTGCCGACGAGGACAGCGGCGAGGAGGGAGAGGAGGATGTTGAGGGTCCGTCGCCGAATCATAATGGGAAGGGAAAGAGGGACGAAGGAAAGGAAGGGTCGGCTAAAGGCGAGCACTAAGTACTGGCAGAGCAGAAGATGCGGGAGGACCTGCCAAGCGCCGAGCGCCTCCCCAAATATTGGTATCCCGCAGCATGTCATGGAGGCTGTCCCGCTCGTGATTTCACCACCCTCCGCAGCGCCGCCGACCTCATCCTCGACGTTGCCAATGCTCTCCTCACCGACTCCAACGCTCCTGAGGTCGCTCGTTGCCCAACACCCACCGCCCAGATAGCCGATAACCGGCCCTCCTGAGCTGGGACAGCCGAGGCTCGCGGGCGCCCGCGGTCCGTGTCGCGCTCATCCACCATCGCACTCCGATTCGCGCAGTCCACGATTGTTTCCGGACCAGCCTCCGGCTCCTCAGACCTCATCGACCAAAGATATCCGACCAACCTCGAGTGCTCTATCGCACCCTGCCTCGTCCCAATAGACCCCATATTGCGCAGTCAGCAGCAGAGCCCTCAGGTCTCACCAGATCTCGCTAGTCGACGGCGGCTACGCGACGCGTCACGATTAGGAGATTTCCGGCATGGTTCCCAAGCTCGCGGCAGCCCCATGAGCCGGCGGGCCACCTCCACCACAGCAGTCACCAGCTCGTCCAGGGCTCGGTCCGAGGAACAAACATAGTACATTGCGCCAATTTTTTGTGTCATCCATGCATTCATAGCGGTCGTAGTTTGGCCTCCCAGACCTCCGTGACGTGCGGTCTGACTGCGTTCAATGAGCTCAGCATCGCGCCGTCCTCGAACACTCTCCCTACTTCCTCCAAAGCGTCCAGAACTAGCTTCCACATCTCAGGCGACCAGTCTTGCCCCTTCTTCCATCCAGGCTCGCCTCTGCGGTGGAGCAGGAACCTTCCCATGAATTCAGGTCCCCCGAACGCCTTCTTCGTCCTCAGGTAGCTCAGGCACCCCTCTGCCATCCACTCCGACATCGGCTTGCGTCTGAATTGCGGAGCGTGCTTCGAATCGGAGGGCGTTATTGTATCTCCGCTCTCGATGTGGACGCGATAGCAGAGGTCCTTCAATACGAGCGTGAAGTGCTCCGCGATCTGCGCGTGCAGCGAGTCGCGTGCGTGCGCAGGCAGGTACTCCTCGGGGTGCGCAGCCTCGCCATCGTCGATGTCCATCATGTCGTCGTCCAGGACCGTCCGGCGCGCGGGGACCGCAGGATGCGCAGGAGCCTCCGTCTGCGCAAGGCGCTGCCGCGTTCGCGAGGGGCGGTAGCGCGGGAATGCCTCGCGCTCGTGGAACATGCTCAGGTCGACTCCCGGCACGGGAAGCTCCTGCGCGAGCAAATGGCTGGACCAGCTGCGCCGCGGGGGAATGCATGTCTCCAGGCCTGAAACAATGATCACAGCGTCAGCGTTTCTGCTTGTGCCCATGACCCGCTCGGCAGGGAGATGGTACGACAATGCCGGGGACAGGCTGCGAACGAACCTTCTTTCTGGCATTCGAGGCAGAGGATCTTGTCCATGGAGACGAGAAGCGCTCCATAGCCTCTATTCTGGTCTGCGAAGAATAGGCAGCAGTCGCGGATCGCGAGGTCATTTTTGCGCATATCGTCCGTGTCAGATGGTGGCGCGGCGGGGCTTTGTGTCTCCTTCGCCGACTGCAGCTTCACGGTCCGCCGCTCCTTCACTTTCTTCAGTAGCCATGTCGTCGCCTGTCGCGCGAACCATTGGAGTTCGGGGCGGTTCTTCAGCCTGTAATAGCACCCGTGTTATTAAAAAATGATAGAGCGCGTTTCAGAATAGATTGACGCACCCGTCCAACTCGCCGAGGACGACGCTGGGTATGATGATCAGGATGGGGTACCCCGCCTTCTCAACGTCGGCGCAAAACTGCTCAACGATGCCGCAGTAATCGATGAGCACATTCGTGTCGATGACAGCGTGCAAATACTTTTGGGTTGTCGGAAACGCATCCTGCGATGTATAGTTGCTTTTAGCGCGTGCGGCGGGGCGTCCGAAGCAGTGCGACATACCTGCATTTCCACATCGTTCGCGGCGTGGTATAATTGCTCGACCGTACTATCGTACGGCGGGTTGGTCGTCGTCCCGTGGGACATGTTGTGAATCCAGATATTGCGATATATGAAACTATGTATGGCGCGTCGGTGAAACAGAAATCGACGGGCGGTGGCGTACAGGAAGGCTACCTTTTTCGTTCGCACAAAGAGAGCTACCGGTGCGGCGCACAACGCCAAAGACAGATAGTCCGCTGCAAAAGATGATCAGAACGCGCGAGGAAGTTGCCACTCACCAATGTGTGCACACAGCCTAGATTTATGAAAGAAAGAGGAAGGAGGTAGGAGGGTAGGCGAAGGAGATGGTAGTTGGAAGTCAAGGTGCTAGACGCGACGCGACGCGTCGGGCGCAGCATCCGGAGCGGCTTGACGCGATCACACTTCGCCGTCGGCCTCAAATATAACACACACAATATTCGGACGTAAGATAGGCATGCGATGATAATTCCTTGCGTGGCATACAGTACAATGCGCAGCGACCGTATAAAGAAAACATAAAGAAGTCTAATGTGCGGACTGTCCACGACGCGAGTCCGAGGCCGTATAATATTCACCTGTGAATATCGGTATCATGTCGCCACTCTCTTCACCTGCGGCGCGTCCATCTCGTTCGTCGCGGGATTCGCGGACTCGTCCTCAGCCTTACGTTTCAGCCCTGCGCGCCTGGACGGCGACGGTGACTCTGAAAGGAGGTAGTCCTTAGGCGTCTCCGGGGTATGCGAACGACTCCGGCTCGACGTCTCGTTCCGCAAGCGAACCGCTAGAGTCGACTTCGACGCGACCGCCTCTGCGTGGCAGGTCGCATGATATATCTGTAAACGTAAGAGTTAGCCCAGCGACCAATATGAGGAAGGGAGGCGACATACCCTGTCGTCCTTCTTGACCGCGTTTCGCCACACCCACTCCTCGTCGTCTTCAAGGAACTCGCTCTTCAAATGCTCCTTACAGATCGGACATGATATTGGCTTCGCTTCATCGCCAGGCGGGACAACGACATGCATCGCGCGCAACTCCGCCTCACGCTTAGCGGCCTCCTCCGCTACAGCAGCCTTAGATGTTAGCGATCGACCATCGGCGCGACCCTTGCCCTTCACATCGACGGAGTCGCTATGAACCCAGTCCTACATAATATGATCAGTATATGTGATACGACGTCGATTCGCGGGGACAGCACATACCTCTAGAGTGACGAACCAGCTGCGACTGTGGCCACGCCCGATCGCTTGACTTGCCTTGCGATTCTGCCTGAAGTGCATGTCGAGGTGGTCCTCGAGAAGCTTCTTCCCACGGGCGTCGCCGGGAAAGCGCACGGCACACTGCTTGCACTGAGTGGGAAGGTTCTGGTAGAGCAAGTTGACGATAGGCGGGCGTTGTCTAATGCTGGACGTAAGGAGCCCGATCTCAACTCGATGTGCAAATAGCGTAACATACCTTGTGATGTCAGAACTCGTGAGCTTGATCTTGTGAGAAAGCACCGACTTGCGGTAGGCGCGTACTGCCTCACGCTGCGGATCGACCGAAGACACTCGCTCCTCGGACTTGGAGGTAGCGCCCGCGTTAGTGGGAGTTCCAACCACGCCAGCCTTGACGAGCGCATTGAACAGATTCGTTATGTCGCTTACGGGTGCGGCAGTCGACGTCGACGCCGTAGGGGCGGGCTGAGAGGTCAAGAACCGAGACAGATCTATTTGCTCAACCTTCGGCTGCTCAGGTGGAACAGAGTAGGAATGTTGGGCGTAACTATGCTGAGGAGCGGGAGGAGGGGCGGGGGGCATTGGAGGGGGAGGGGCGTATGAGGGAGCGGAGGCGTAGTGGGCAGGAGCAGGGGCGGGGGCGGGAGGTGGCATTGCCGGGGTCGCGGTGGTAGCGAGTGCACGAAGTTGGGCCAAGATTTGCTTGAGCTCCTCTTGCGAGACGCCGACCTGAACAAGTGAGCGGAGCTGGTACCATCAAGAATTAAGTAAATAATCAACGTCGAGAGAACTGAACGGCGAACCTGCTGTAGGATATTGACGTGATGCTGGGTGGTCTTGTCGTACGGGTTGGATTGCACGGTACGCTCCTTCTGCGCGAGAACAAACTCCAATTCGCTAAGGACTTGCGCTTGGGATATGGCGGATGTATTCGTCGCGCGACTCCCGGACTGATCCGCACGTTTATGAGGGGTACGCTTGGGTCGTCGGCGAGAGGTACGTACAGCGTTGTGGCTAGCGCCGCTACCCCAGATGTGCTGCTCGATGGCGAGCTGAGGCACTACGCCGAAAAGCTCCCGGTTGTTCGGAGCGCCGTTACGCCAGGTCAAGAGCATCTCCTCCATCTTACTGCGAGTCGTGGGATCGACGGCCTCGTACGTCTCGATGAAGAGGTTGGCGACGACGGGACTGAAGTGGCGTGCATAGGGATCGTAGACATTCTTGGAGATGGCGTCTAGCAGATAGAACGCGGGCAGCTTCATCCATGCCGGCACCTGATGACAAAACACCGTAGAAGGAAAGTTTAGTCAGCATAACGTAAACGAACAACAGGGCACAGGGCAAAGAGAGGAAGCGGGAGAACGCAATTCGCACAAGAAGAGGACATCATCGTCCCCGACGACGCCGAGCATCCAGGCAGCATTGCAGCCCATTGTTCCCGAGACCGTTGTTTCACTCGAGCCTCAAACAACTAGCTACGATACACACGAAGCGCACGTAACTAAATGACATCGTCACCGTCCTCGACCAACGGTCGCATTCACGAGATAGCACGCTTAGTACGCGGGATAGAAAGAGGGTACTCACCCGACGGATATGTTGCTCGATACATTGTACGACCACATCGGCGAACCGGGTGAACTCCTGTGCAATCATCGACAGACTCTGGATGATGGGTCTGGAATTTACTGTGAGATTAGAAAGCCGAGTGGCATAGTCACGGCGGAATGTGTTGGGGTCGAAATGCTGGTAGACGGGCTGGGGCGCAGGTGGAGGAGGATAATAGGCGTTTGGAGGTGGTACCGGGGCGCCATAACCCTGAGGCGGATACGCCATCTGGTTATACGCAGTGCTCTGCGGGTAGAGTGACATCGAAGCGTCTCAGAGAGTGCAGGGGTAGGAGGAGACGGGTTGCGATCTTCAAAAGATGTCGTTGCTCGGGCGAGAAGCACGAAAAAGCTGGTATACGCGTCCCGATATGAGGGAAACCAAGCTTTCTGAAGTTGCGATCTTCTCTTAGGCACCCTTACACTAGCCACAAACACTGAGCGGCTGGATGGGCAAAGAGTCTCGAGCAGATGGTGGTCGATGGTGAAGCCGTGAATGCGGTGAGCTGGAGCTCCGAGGCAAACTTGAGGCAGTTCAAGCTCCGCTTCACAAGAGCCACATTTGTCAGCATGGCCACGGCTGCTGGCCCCTGCCCCGCAGACTCGGGCCCAGTTCCTGTTGCCCGATCCGGCAGCGCTGCCCTCCGTCGAGTTTCATCCTACCGAGAAATCCACCGCAACCTCCTCAAGACCTATCCTCACTACGCCTCAAGGTCAGTACGGCTGTCTGAACGTTCTCTCTGGCCCTGGAACTCTTGCATGAACTCCTGGAACCGTTCAAAACGCTGGAAACGGGGGTGGAATGCGATGGATTCCCCGAGTGCCGCTTGGATGTACTATGCTTGGACGCTCACACTTGTACGCTTCAGATGCGGGACGTCCTCAAGACCGAAGAGCTCGACATTCCCGAGGGTGTTGAAGTCAACATCAAGTCCCGTCTCATCACGGTCAAGGGTCCCCGCGGAACCTTGAACAAGAATGTCCGCCACATCGACATGGACATCCGGCTGCTGAAGGGCAAGACCAACAAGGTCACCCTCGCGGTATGGCAGGGCGGCCGCAAGCACGTTGCGTGCCTGCGGACTATCAAGTCCCTCATCGTCAACATGATCACCGGTGTGACGAAGGTACGCCGGCCCCACTTCCATATCTCGAGGCCGTACGAACAAAATGTTTTTCAGGGCTTCCAATACAAGATGCGCACCGTCTACGCCCATTTCCCCATCAACTGCATCATCCAGGAGGACGGTCGTGCTCTTGAGATCCGTAACTTCTTGGGCGAGAAGGTGTGTACAATCTATATTACTGTTATAGTTGCCGCCTAACAAATGGTGCAGATCGTGAGGCATGTGGACATGCTGGACGGTGTCACGATTTCGGAGTCAAAAGCGCAGAAGGACGAGCTCATTCTGGAGGGTACCGACGTCCAGAACGTCTCACAATCCGGTGAGTAGCTCGAGCACCTTCAATCTTCGTCTTCGCTCATCGTCATTATTGCAGCTGCTTCCATCCAGGGCCTCTGCCGCGTACGGAACAAGGATATCCGTAAGTTCTTGGACGGTATCTACGTATCGGAGAAGAGCACCATCGACCAGGAGTGAGGCGGCCCCGACGCCGTCGGATGTTCATCTGTTGTCATTTCACTCGGCTTAAAATTCGCATGTTGTCCTTGCTATGATTACAATATGATGCACATGCAGCCATCTCTGTATTGTTAGACCATATGTTCCATCGCGCAGTATTGAGTTATGGTCACTATACGGCAACGAAATGGTATGATAATTCAGGTACAGTGAGTCGAAGTATTCACCATTGGACAGCAAGCTAAGACGTCTAGAATATGAAGGGAATCTTCGTGCCTACGGAACGTTTGTAGTTCTGGTAGTCGACCCCGAAGAAACGTATCAGGTACGCTTCCTCCGCTGCAGGGTAGGTACACATTGAGCTTAGGGACCTTACCTCAAGAATGCATGATACTCACCTCGAATGCGCCGGTGAAAGAACCGCCACAGTACTGCTGCAAAGAAGACGAAGCTCACGGGATTCTGGAGCACGAGCTGGGTGCCCAACGCCCAGTAGAAGAAGCCCGCGTATGAGGGATGCCGGAACCATCTGTCATTATTCTGAGCGTCGCACTTACAACCTCAAGATGTCGGTGCGCACCTGTAGATCCCGTCGGTGACTAGCACATGCCCTTGCGCCTTCCGGAACGCGAGCACATGGGAGAAGTTCGTGCCCGCCTGAATCATAGCTGCCGACCTCAATATTTGACCAGCGACGGTCATGGCTATGCCTACCAGGACACCGCAAGTTCAGTACCTTAACATGAATGAGGTGGACCATAGCGAGACTCACCGGCCAAGGTGACATATTGGTGGTGTTTCCACTCTGGTTTGAAGTAGAGAGTGATGAGGTACTCGGTTAGCGCGACAGAGTGCGCGACGTGGTACATCGCTCCGTTCTCAAGTAAGAAAGCTGAGGTACCAATGTTAGCATCGAGAAGCTTCCGCATGAAATGGGAACAGCTCTTACAGTCTACGCTACATTTCTCTCGATTCCAACCCGCGGTCACCGCGAACTCGCCCCAGTGGAACGCGGACCACGCCGCGATGAAGAAGCCCAGCTGGCTGGTCGACCACCAGAACAGCCCGAAGCCATTGGTGGCGAAGAGGAGCAACCCGAACGCGAACAACGATCCGAGTAGGAACGAGATGAATGCGACGGAGAGGGGCGTATTCGGGATGAATCCGCGCGGTTGGTGGTCGGCTTGCACGGGGACAGTCTGTAATGGGTCGGCTTTGACCGCGGCTGCTCGCTGGCGCAAGCGTTGCTCGAAGCCATCTAATGCGCTGGGCGTTTCGGTTGCGCTGGCTGTGTCGGAGGACATGGTGAGGAGGAGGGAGAGATGAATGAGCTCATGGTCATGGACAATTGGGTAGAAGAGGCACGGCAGAGCAGGTGGCGGAGCGCCCGCGTCTTTCTTTGTCTTCGCTCATCCCGCCACGCTCGTGTTTCTGGTGTCTCCGCTGCTCGCGCACACGCTCTTGTCACTGCAATCTAGAGCGGGGCGCGATAGAACAAGGCGTCCAGAGACACGGCTCTCGTCCTAGCCCCTGGACATGGTCGTTCGTCTCGCTGCTGCGTTTCGACCTCGCGACCTGCAAGCATGGCTGCCTCGGAGGGTGTGCTTCAGACAGCTTGCAACTCAAGTCAAGCATGACCCGACTAAGCTGCGCAACATGGCTCTGGTAGCCCACATAGGTGCGCAATTACGCTGTGTTTTAAGCTGCATGTATTCATCATGCGTGTCAGACTCTGGAAAGACTACGCTCACCGAGTCTATTCTCTTGCAATCACAGTACTTGTCCTCTGCTGGGTCGGTAGACACCGGAAGCACCACGACGGACTTTCTTCCCGCAGAACGCGAGCGGGGCATCACTATCCAATCCGCCAGCATTCCTGTCCGATGGAAGGACTGGACCTTCAATCTCATCGACACCCCTGGGCACGCCGACTTCGGCATGGAGGTCGAGAGTGCTAGTCGCGTCGTCGACGGTGCAGTCGTTCTAATTGATGCTGTCGAAGGTGTGGAGGCGCAGACTAAAGGCGTTTGGCGACAACTGGACAGGTGAGCACGAGCATCCAGGTGAGAGAGCCTCAAGCCGCCCATGTGCCGTTGTTCATCGTCCGTTCAACCCTGCGCAGATACGATGTGGGCTCGCGCATCTTGTTCTTGAACAAGCTCGACCGCCCCGGAGGATCCTTCCGCTCCTCTCTGCTGTCGGTGCTTGCCAACCGCATGCACCCTCGTCCAATGGCTCTCACCCTACCCATCGCATCCTTCGACCCTGAAGATTATGCGAGGGCCGAGCCCGGTATACAGGGCTTAGTGGACCTCGTCAAATGGGAAGTATGGAAATACGACACCGAGGGCAAGTGCTCTGTCCACGCTCTACCACGGACCAAGGAAGAACTCGAGCGCACCGACCTCTTCCCTCCCTTACACCCTCTCGTACCACATCTACTTCCCGCGAGGGTTACTCTTTTGGATAACTTGGCACAGGTCTCCGAGGAGCTATTCGACGTACTGCTTGGCCTGCCCGAGGATCCTGCCGCGTACTTGTCTGTCAAGGCATCTGACATACTACCTCACCTGCGAGCGGCGACCCTGCGGAACGACATCCTGCCTGTTATGTGCGGGTCCGCGTTCAAGCATATCGGAACGGAACTTCTAATGAACTACGTCGGAGAGTTGCTGCCTAGTCCGGTCGACGTCGAATCTAACGCGAAAGCACTTGCCGCGAACGCTCCGCTGCGCATGCTCGCTTGGAAGGTCGGCTGGGACAAACGGAAAGGGTGGATGACGTTTGTCCGCGTCTACTCAGGTTTGTCTCTCGTTCCACATATCCGTTGATCCTCCTAATCATTCGCGCAGGTACACTCAAGAGTCAGAGTTCGGCCTTGAACGCATCGCAAAACCAAAGAGAGAAGATCTCGAAGCTATTGCTGCTCTACGCCGGCGAAGCTGAAGAAGTCGATTCACTGCCGTTTGGTTCTGTCGGCGCCGTTCTCGGCCTGAAGTACACTCGTACTGGTGACACCCTGGTTTCCGTCGCAGGCGGCTCAAGCGCGTCGTCGCTCCGCGACATCATCCCGCCGCCCCCGCTGATGTCTGTGTCCGTCATCCCCCACTCGCATGCGGACCTAGAGCCCGTAGAAGAAGCCCTGAACGCTCTCGCCCGGACGGATCCCTCTGTACGCGTAGAGACGCACGAGGGCCAGCTGCTCGTGCATGGCCTCGGTGCGTTGCATCTCGAGATCGTTGAGTCCCGGCTCCGCGAGGAGTGGAAGGTCAACTGCGAGTTCGGCCGGCGGCGAGTCAGCTTCCGGGAATGTCTCGGCGCAGGCGACGTTTCTGGAGTCAGCAACACATGGCAGACCGAGATCGGCGGACAGCCTGTACGCATCCGGCTGGAATTCACCGTCGGTGAGCTCGAAGGCGAAGAACAGGGCGACCCGCTCTGGGACGGCAATCTGATCCTGGGCACTGACGGGAAGCCCATCCCTCCTGGGGAGCTGCACGTCAACACGAACGACGCGCTCGCGCACGTCGCCAAAGGCATCTCGAGCACGCTATCAAGCTCGCCCAACACAACCCTCGCGCTCTCGCAGATGCGCATCCAGATCAAGGACCTCGAGTACCCCAAAGAAGTGCACCCTTCCGTGCTCGCGGGTGCAAGCGCGGCAATCCTGCGCAACATCGTTCGCGCGGCCGGCCAGGGCGACCTCATGGAACCGTACATCCGGCTGAAGATCGCGGTGGACGAGAGCGCAGTCGGACGTGTCGTGGAGGACCTGGGAGAACACGGTGGCGAGGTACTCGACCTGGACGCGGCGTCCGCGGAGGACTCGGAGCCATTCGTCGAGGACGGGGCGTACCTCCCGCCGCAGTGGTTGTCGCCGTCGACCGGCAAGGCTGCGAAGAGCTCGTCGTCGCGGATGAAGAGGACGATATTGGCAGTCGCGCCGCTCAGCCAGATGCTGGACTACTCGACGCGTCTGCGTGCTCTGTCAGGGGGACACGGGCTCTTCCAGATGGAGAACGAGGGGTTCAGGCGGGTATCATCGCAGAGAACCACGGACATCCTCAGGGAGCTGGGTCGTTTGTAATTGTCGACTGTAGTAGTGCGTGAGCTACTACTGAGCGACCCTCGTCGTGCAAAAGTACTGTATATACATAATGCGGTGAATCCGGTCACAATCTAGAGTACACATCACAACTCTCTCATCTCGTCCGCGTCGCCGAAAAACACTGCACCGTCGATCTCGTCGTCGTCCTCCGCTATTCCAGGAGGATGGTCGCCCACTGACATAAGGAGCTGGCTGAACAGCACCATTTCGCCGTCCTCATCGTCGCTTCCCTCAGCGGTCTCGTTGAAGAGAGGCACCGGTGGTAGGTTACGTCCTGGAATGGGAGCAGGTGTAGGCTCCCTGTCGAAATCAGGGAGGAACAGAGGCGTCCGCGCACGTTGGCCGGCCCCGCCGCTTGGCACGAAGTCCGCCGGGGCGATGCTAGGGGCGCGTGGCGCGACGATGCCCATCGGCGCGAGGGAGGGTGCGCGAGTACCGGAGCGGAGGGGCGGCCAGGGCTCGACGATGACGCAGAGGCAACGACCGTGGATGTTGAATCCGTGGTAGCTCAGCTTGAGGATCGGTTTCGGTTTTACTTCCTCCTCCTCATCCGCGAGCTCCACGTCCATCGCTGGCTCGTCTACGGGTTCGTCTTCAGCGATTTCGGCGTCGTCGATATCGATTGGCTGGGGTGGAGGGGCCATGTCAGCCAGTGAGGGCTCCGCTTCCTCGACCTTCAGATGCACTGGAGCTCCCGGTCCTAACTGCTCCGCGACGAGAGGATGGTCCACCTCCTTCGCTGCCTCTGATACCTCTTCCCCGAGTTGGGGCTCTCGAGAAGGCTCAGCTGCATTTGCCGCGATGTTGTCGACCATATCTTCGTCCGCATCCTCGGCGTAGCCTCCGGCCGCAACCTTGCGCGCTCTTTTAGGTCTTCGCGTAGCCAAAGGCTCCGCCGGAACGAAGTCGACGTCTTCTTCTTCGCTCGTAATGGATATCGCATCGTCGTCGTCAGCCGCTTTGGCCTTCCCCTTCCCCTTGCCTCTGGGTTTCGGCTTTGGTTTCCGTTTCTTGCCTGCCGCGCCAGAGGGGGCCTTCTTCTTGGGTTGAGCCGATGGTGCAGCCCGCGGAGCTCGAGCCCGTGGAGGAGCGGCATGAAACGTCCTTGCCTGACGGGACGTGTCAGGACATGTGCGCCAGCTATGCATTGAAGACCTTACCTTGATGAGCACTGCATGAGGCTCCGTTCCCCGAAGGAAGTAGCCAAACTGATACGTATCTACAAGAGCATACATTTTCAGCTATATGTCGTGACATTCAGGACTTTTATTACCTCCTCTGTGCACGTCTAGGGTGCCGCGCTTGGCGTTAGCGGGTCCCCCGGGTCCCAGATGCGCGTCAGCCTCAGCATTAAGCTTTGGCAAAATTCTATTAGATGTAAATCATCCGTTAATAGATAGTCACACCCTTGAGCTGCGTGTAGGAACTTACAGAGGACGTAAATCGGCGAGGACGTGCTGCAGCACGCGCTCCGACATCCATTCGACATGGCGCTCGTCTAGGTACAACTTCAGCCACAGGGTCAAAACGCGTCCTTTTCAGCTAACGATGACACGCACATATAATGGGATGACGGTCGTGGCTGATATTCTGAGGTAGTACGCGTTGCGTGTCTGAAAGCGCATGGTTCTGTGTGCTCTGCACGCACAGTGCGGAGATGGTGGTTCGCGTCCAAGTTGTGTAGCTCGGTGCCGTACACAGGCGCTTCGCGACCATGACATACACATTGAGCTGACTCCTCGAGAGGATGACCATGGGTTGCGATGGATAAGTGTATGCGTTAAATTAGATGCTCCCGAGTGTAGTACAATGTAGATAAAGTGGGTACGATGCGTGCGGGATTCATTAGTTTACTCTACTTTGCTCGCAGTCACAGTCCGCCGCTTCGTGATAGACTTTATCTTCCCCGAGAGCGCATACATGGCCACTGCGCTGACCGCGTACGTTAGTGAGGGCCCGAAGGTCCAGTAGGATGCGCAGGCTGTTTCTTCGCGTCAGCACAAAGCTTGCACAGTTCCGAAAATGGCACATACCTAGCAGAGGCCCGATCGCGCGGCCGAGTTGGCCAGAGGAACGGAACTTGCCCAATGCCTTGCCTTTAGCAAGGTCAGGGTGCTCCTCAACGGTCTTCCCGGTGTCCGGGTCGACGGATACGTCGTCGCACTGAAGCGATGCGTATGCCGTGAGGGAATTTACGACGGTTGCCGATGTCATCGCCATGCACACCGCCGCGGCCTGGAGAAGGCGCATGGTGATAGTCGGATAGCTCGCGACCATGTGCGGTAGGATGGAGAGGAAGACGAGTCCCAGGGCGCAACTGGTGATACCGCGACGGGCCATGTTTCCTTCTCCGACCTTCGCGAGGGCGCGGCGAACGTAGCCTCCCTGGAGGAGGGCGCTGATAATTCCGATGGAGCCAATGAGAGCGCCGTTCTGCTTGTTGTTCCAGTCAAGCACTATGTGTCTATCAGCATCGGTTTGTAGTCACAATATGCGAAAACACGTACAATCGAAGGTCAAGAAGGTGAGAGTAAACTCCACACCAGAGAACACGCCGAGGAACAGGAAGTGCAGGTTTTGCAGCGTCTTGAGCATCGAGATGCGCTCCGCGACGGTTGCCTGCCTCGACGTCTGCTGGGCCGCGCCATTGATCTTTCCATTCGCGGTGCCATTTGCGTGACCATTCGTGGCCGCCTTGGCTGGGGCAGGTTGTGCACGCTTTCCCCGTGTCTCCGGTAACGCAACGACCAGGAAGATCGTCTCGAGAGTGAGGAGTACCACGGTAATCAATGCGGGCACGGCGTATACGTTAAATTCGATCCCGGAGGCGGTGATCGATGCGGGGAGGGGGCGCGACGCGAAGTACGCTCCGATGGGTGGCCCGATGATGAAGCAGATGGCGAAGGCAATGCCTACGTGGGCGAGAGCCTTAGCGCGGTTCTCGGGTGTTGTTACGTCGGAAAGAATAGCACTGTGGGACGTTTGTAAATTTGGACTCTACCAGAGGGTGCTTGAACTTACATGGCCAGTTGCACATTACCCTCGCTAAGCCCGCCAATAATTCGCGAGAGCATGTACGTCGCGAATGTTGTGGACTTCAGCCATCTGTAGCAGAAGTCAGCCAATCAAGTCCGAAGCTGATTCATGGGATCTACGTACACCAAGCCAGAGAGAATGTTTCCGATCATCGTTACCAGGAGGACCCGTTTCCGGCCGTACTTGTCGCTCAATGCTCCGATTCGTGGAGAGATGAACCTGTGTCATGATCGGTTACACACATGCTTTCACACCCGAACGCATCGGTGCTGACCATTGCAGAGCCCTAATGACACGCTCGTCATGAGCAAGTACGTGCATGCTGCAGGGAAGGAGACTCACGAGAAGACCGAGCCCATGAGGCCTCCTAGGAGTACAATATCCCATCGTTGTGGATTTGACGTGGGTGTATACACTAGTGCTCTTGTTGAAGAGACCAGCGAAAGCGTTTGGGACAGGAAGCCGCTTGGGTCAGAGGATTCGCGCTACGCACGCTGTTACAGAACTGCGTTTGGAGCAAGGAGGAGGGAACGCACCTTGGTAAACCACTCGATGATCCGGGGAAAGAGTGGTAGCGGGATGGTGAACGCTAGCGGCGGCGTCGGTCACGGCATCCGGCGGGCACAACACATGAGACAGACATACCAAAGAGGTCCAGTACCAGGGACAGAAAGACGACCCGTTCGACGCTACCCATGTTTGCGAGGTGTATGGAGGAGAGGAGAGTTGCGAGGCGGCCTCGCGCCTAGACTAGGAGAGGCGCAGCTTATAAGGCTGCGACGGTCGGAAGGCGGTCCCCAAACTCGGAACCGGTCAGGAGTGATGGTCGGGCTGAGCCTGAGAAAGACGATATAGCGTTGTGGAGGACGTGCCGGGCGGGTGGGACAGAGTCGGGAGCATGATGTGCAAGCGGTGGCTGTCGTGCGAGCGCACCGCTGTGGCTGAAACGACGTGTGCGCCGGTCCCATATCACCCGGCTACCCTGTCCATCGCCTTTCGCAGCGGCAACAAATACACATTCATGACTCCCACATTCTCTCCATTCTCCCAGGGCGGCCATCTACTCATTGGCAGGCCGTGGGATGGCGGTGAAATACACGCTGATACAGTCTGCCAGGTCTACTGCAACGTAGCTCCACGTCACCGAACTACCACACATGCGCCAATTCTACTCTGTGCCTGCATCTGCCACGCCCTCGGTTGTTCTGTATTTTTGGTCTTCAGACGCTTGTGTGAGCGTCGTCTGGAAGTGTGAACTTGTCTCGGTCTTGGTAACTTCGCGCAACGCCATCGTGGCATACGCAGCGGTACCGAGCTGCAGGTTCACTTGGAGGGCCAGGAATTTGCCATCCTCGACAGTAGCCGGCGGAGGCATGCCAAGCAGCTTATCTTCATCTGATTGTGCCAGAGGGACGTCCGGGTCGGTGTACCTCATCGCGGTCCACGACAGCTCCTTTGGCAGGTGGAGGATCTTGCGGTATGAACCTCCTAACGAGTAGTCCCTAAAGAATCTATGTCGGCCGGTGTTTGCATATTATAATGAGATACAGCACTCACTTCTGCTTGCGCACCCAGTTGTCGGGGTCAAGGCCGTCCTTCCTCAAGAACTCCCTGTACCGCTCGCCCAACCGACCACCGGGGTAGTCGACGTCCTTACCAGGTAGAGGCATGATCACGTCAAATATGCTGTACTTGTCTAGATCCGCCTCCGCCAGGACCTTGACTTTCGGCGGTTCCCAAGCCTTCCTCGATCGCCTGCCTGATCTTCCCGCGGCCCCGTCTTTCGCTAAAACGCAATTGTGTGAGCTGCGGCCATCGTGGCAGTGGTGCTGACCACATACCCGCGTCCTCATTGGCCGCCTTGTCCTCCAGGGGAACGTCTCCCTCGACCCCGTCGAGGGCGATCTCCGCGACATCTTCGGCGTCTTCGACCTTGGCGGTGGTCTCGTCGAAGACGAGGTCGCCGACGACGGGCTTGTCTGCGCCGTGCATCCTGATGCGCTCGGAGACGATGGCGTTCCACACATACGACTGGTATGCGTGCACGTACATCAACCGCAGGTTACGAGGGATCTAGGGCGGGTGTGAGTACAGGCCATGTGGCGGTTTGCCATGAGAAGACGCAGATCGCATACCGTGGACAAGGAGCCCATGGCGTTTCTCGTGTCGCCGTCCTGCTTCCTGTAGCTTTCCAGGATGCACCGCTCGGCGACCACGCGACGAGGCATCAACTCAATGGCCTTGTCCAGGTCCCCCTCCACGAGCCATGCATTCCGGGCCGCGACGACGTCGGGATGCTCTCCTGGTCGATTGCGGAGGATGAGAGAAACAGCCCTGTGCCAGTCGCCCTTCAGCAGAGCGAGGCCGATCGAATGGGTAGGGATTGACGCCGTGCCGAAGCGCTGCATGCCTGGAAGAATGAGCCTGGGTAAAGGATGGTGTGGTTTTAGGACATACCGTAGTAGTTTATGAAGCCCTTGTTCTTGATCGTGTTCATGGCCCGGTCTAATGTCTCCATAGAGTCGACTCGAACGGTGCTACCGCAGAGTGAGCACCATTGTATACAACCGGGCAAGGTATAACTCACCGGAGCGTGATCACAAAGGCGTTCCCCTTGAGCATACCCAGCTCCAAGCTCGCTTTTCTGTAGTTGAAGTCGGCAACCCGCACACCACGCTCTCCCCGCTGCGATAGGATTTCCTCCGTCGTCCGCTTGCCGTTTTGACCGTTGGCCATCTTCCACACATCCTCCACGGTCTTGTTACCGCGTCTTAATGACACGCGCTGGACCGTCACACCACGCTTGTCCTTTGTCCCTGCGACGGACAAGTCTTTGACATTGCAGTGGAGAGTGCGCGAGAGGGCCGCCAGCGCGTCCTGAGTGTCCCGGTTCGTCTTCTGCAATGTGAAGTGTATGTAAGGCGGATATCCGCCCCGCTCTCCACCACCACCTCCGCGACCTAGCATACAAAGATCAGTCACATACATGTGTCATGAAATAACAGAAGACTCACCAGCGTCTGGTCGCGCTCCTCGTCCGCCACCGCGACCACCACGCCCACCTCCACCTCCGCGTTTGCTCCATTTTATGACGATGCGCGAGCCTTCATCTGAAGCAGGCGCACTCGTATCCGTCTCAGTGTCAAGTTTACCCTTGAACAAGTCGCGGATGGCTTGGTGAAGACCAGTGCGAGTCTCTTTGGAAGCGATCGGCTGCGAGTCCCCAAATGTTGGATTAGATTGCATTACGAAAGGGGAGGCCGCGAGAACACGAACATTAGACAATACTTTGCGAGTGTCCTCTCTGGCACCCGGTCTGCCGCCCCTTGCGCCTCCTCGTCCCCCGCGCCCGCCGCGACCACCTCTTCCGCGGTCTCGCCCACGCTTGCCTCTCCCTTCAGGCTCAGGTGCAACAGCAGGCTCGGTAGATGCTGCGGGGTCAGAAGGCTCGCCGCTTCCCCCGGCCTTGCCTCGCCCGCCCCAGCCACTGTCGCTCACGAAAGGCGGCTCAGGGCCTTCCAGGTACAGCGTTTTCACGCGAGTGATCACGTCCTCCGCAAGGAACGGTTTTAGTGACTCTGTGAAGCGCTCCGGCCAAGGCTCGTCATCCTTGGGAACCTCCTCCGTCACGGTCGGTTCTGCCTCGGCCCTCGGGGTGGGTACTTCGGCAGCTGCCTCTGCAGCGGGGGCCTCTGCCTGCGCATCTGGCTTGGCCTGCGCATCTTCAGCCATCTTGTCATCTCCTGTAGCTTGCTGTGCAGATGATGAGGCAGGGGTGTTTCCAGCCGTTGCCGTTGCTTTCGCATCCGCGGCTTTCTTCGAGGACTCGGGCATGCCGAGCGACTTCAGGTGTATCACTTGTCCGTCCAAGTCTACCTCAAACACCAGAAAGTCTGTAAACCTGCCGGGCGTCGGACTCCAGGCGCGCACTTGAGGGGCGCACAACGCACCTCTGCTTGATGATTCCCTCGATCGCCGGCACGTCGTGCCCGATGTACTCGGAGATGCCGACGTCCGTCTCCATGATGCGCTGCATCGCGCCGTCAGGGCCAAATACCGGTGGGGGTGCATTGAGCAGCGCATGGCTCGGGGGTAGCAGGCTCTCTGGTTCTGTGCTCGCTGAGGACGAGCCCTGCGCGTAGTCCTCCTCTTCGAGGTCGGCGACGCTCACGACGGCGACCTCCGCGTCGGTGTTCATGGTCACGTCGCCGTCAGCATCCTGCGCGTCAAGACGCGTGCGCTTGGCATTGGGCTCCTCGGTGAGCGCGTCGTCTAGTTCACGAGGACGGGTTTTTGGTGAAGCAGACATGAGAGGAGACTCGCAAAGTTGGGAGGGCAGGGATTGGAGATTAGATCGCGTTTGCCCTAGATCTCTCTGCGGCAGATCTGAGATCTCCATCTAATCTCCTCGCATAGATCGTATTTCGCAAATCTAGCAACTCTTGCCAGAGACCACCAGACCACCACCTTACTTCTAACGTCGACAAAATGGCAACATCGTTCACGCAGACGTACGCCAGTAGGGCCGAAAAACATGCCAACACGGCCGCCAAAGCGCTGCTGGAGACTATCGAACGCAAGCGCAGCAACCTCTGTGTGAGCGTGGATGTAACAAAACAAGCCGACTTCCTCAGGATCATCGACGTTGTCGGGCCCTACATCTGCTTAGTGAAGGTGCGCTCCTAGTCGCCAGAAAATGAGTACCCATTCTGATAACCTGTTCAGACACATGTAGATGTAATCGAAGACTTCGACTACTCCGTGATCGAGCGGCTGCAAGACCTCAGCACCAAGCACGACTTCCAGATCTTCGAGGACAGGAAGTTCGCGGACATCGGTCGGTACCGCCCTCCTCATGCTGGCGTGTGCGCGTAGCCCACACAAGGTCTCTGCAGGAAACACCGTTGCGCTGCAGTACTCGAGCGGCGTGCACAAGATCGCGAGCTGGTCGCACATCACGAATGCGCATCCCGTCCCCGGCCCGTCCATCATCACCGGGCTCGCGTCCGTCGGGCTCCCCCTCGGGCGGGGGCTCCTCCTCCTCGCGGAGATGAGCACGAAGGGCAGCCTCGCGACGGGCGCGTACACGGAGGAGGCCGTGAGGATGGCCCGCGCGAGCCCTGACTTCGTGATCGGGTTCATCGCACAGCGACGCATGGACGGTGTGGGCCTTCGGGATGGGGAGTCTGCGGGCAACGAAGACTTCCTCATCCTCACGCCTGGGGTCGGTCTGGACACGAAGGGCGATGGCATGGGTCAGCAGTACCGCACCCCAAGGCAAGTAGTCCTGGAGTTCGGATGCGACGTGATCATCGTCGGCCGAGGCATCTATGGCAAGGACGACGGTGCCGACCCGGACGCTGTGCGCGCGCAAGCCGAGAGGTACAGGGAAGAAGGATGGAATGCTTACCAGGAACGGATTGCGGCTACCAGCAAGTAGGAACGACAAGAAGGTGAAGAGCTACAATGATATGTTGTATAGTGATCCTACAGATACAGTCCGGCGAGCACGCGGTTCCTTGTAATAACAGTACAGGTTTCATTCGACCGTCCCGTTTTCTTCAGCTTTCCTCCGCTCCTCTTCCTTAGCTTCTCGTTCTTCCGCTTCCACTACCTCGACATCCAGTGGGAACGTCAGGATGGCCGCGATGCCGGTCAACTGGTTCAGCTCTGTACGTGCCGGATGATAAGTTTTAATCGTCGGTCTAGGAAGGATGTATACGCACGTTGTCCGGACTCATGCATGCTGGAAAAGATCAGCACTTCGCCTCCCTTCTGCTTGACACCTTCAACGACATCGACGAATTTCTTTCGTTGAGCTGCCTCGCTTGCTCTGGCGACGGGATGTATGAGATATCCACCATGAGCGCCATGAACGAGGTCGCCCACCTAAAAAGCTCGTCCGAGATCAAAAGAGTGCCAATTGCTCCTCGATCAGCTGCCAGGGCCACATGGTCAGGCCCATACCATGCCCGCATCTCATCCGACGCGAGCATCTTGAAGAATCTGCAAGACGTAAGTTATCTTTCCGGGGTCTTGGAAGGGCACACTTACTTGTCGAGCATCATCCCCTCTCGCGCGAACTTCGTCTCCTTCATTTGCGTAGCGATCTGGCGTTCTGTTAGCGATCGCCTCGCCTCGACGACCTCTCTGATGTACTGACCTCAGGGCTCTTCAGTGCCTCCACTAAACTATGCACGTGTGGGCTGTTAACGTGCACCTTGATGAACTTGTTGCGTGCGGCTAACAATGGCTTGTTTGACGTCCTGCTGGCCTCGGCCATGATGTAGTCGAAAACAGCGTCCCGTACCCATCCCGGAGATGCGATCACGATTGCGCGGAGGGATGGTGCTGAGTATGGAACGTGTCGCAAAAATGAGGTATACAAGCTTTGGTAGAACCTCGTCAAGCCCTACATTAAAATGTCAGCTCTTCTGTTCGAACTGATCTCATGTGGGTTGTACCTTCTCGTGTGCAGAGGATGTCGTAGAAATCTTGCGTGGTATTGGCACATCTAGCCGTTGGAGTACTACAGTCATGTGTTCGGATAATAGGCAGAACGTCGCGGAACCTGCATGCAAACAACACGCTCAGCTCTGTTCGTGTTTATAACAATTGATATTGCATACCTTCTCCGCATACGATGGCAGCAACCTCGGCGCCCCGTCCCGGCACACAGCTTTCTTCGACTCGGCCAAGAGCGACGCTATCCCAACCGCCCGCATCTTTCTCTATCCGTACGTCCTTGTTCACCTCGATCTCTAGTGTGTGGAAGGCGCCAAGCTTCACATGAGGGTTCTCCTCTGCGACGCGTCCCGACACTTCCACAGTCGCGGTAGCGGTTGCGGCAGTATTAGGCGCACCAGCGGTAGTCCCAGACTCGGCACCGGGAGCCGCGGATGGGGACCAGTTGACGCGGTTCACGGCGAGGGTGAGGTGGAGGCGGATCCGCTTAGAGTCAACGGACCCAGTCGCAGAGACGTTCTGCACGCGTCGAATACCTGCTGCGCGTATGCGGTCGCCCTGTTTTATGTTGCAAAGATCCCAGCGCGTTCAGCTACGCGTTCCGTGAGTGTGTTAGGGTGCTCTTAGACGGACCTGTTGAATGAGATTGTATAGATGCCACATATCCTCATCGTCCTCTGGACGGACGGTGACATGACCCTACGCAGACGTGAGTCCAACATTCCACTCTTCATGAGTGCACACAAACCGAGCGGTCCTTCTCTATGCGCTTGCCGATCAATCTCATGGTATGTACGCGAGAGGTTCTGGGGAGGTTTGGTAGCGCGGGCGGTGGCTAAGAGAGTCGATTTCATCATTCTATGAATGTGGGAACGACCTGCCTCATTGGGAAACGCATGTCGATCGCATCCAGACGCGACAGAGAGCGTGTCTTCCTGCCCACCTCTTGCCAGGAATCTGCTCTCTTGCTTTGCTGCTACAACACGCGCCGTCTCCATCTCGCATATACTCTCCGTAATACAGACCGCGCATAATGTCTTCGCAAGACGCCAAAATCGCGTCCTTCGTGGCGCGCCTCAACGAGCCTACCACCTCGTCTTCGCACACACATGCAGACTCCAGCAAAGCGCAAGAAGATGACGAGGACATCTTCGCCGAGCTGGAGGCTGAGATTGAGAACGACTCGAGCGCGGCGTTCCGCGAGCAAGGCATGGACAGGATCAAGCGAGAGTGAGGTGCCCTCTCAGTGTTCCGGGGTTTGCGCCGCACGCTGACACTTGGTGCGTGCAATGCAGGATGGAACTCCTTCAGCAGAGGAAGAAGGACGGGCATGGACAATACCTAGAAATTATGGACGAGAAGGAGGTTATCCGGCTGAGCGCGTGAGTATAATGCTGATGGCACATCAAGCACCTCGTTAACAGTCGACATGCAGGAAGGAGCCACGCTGTGTAATCCATTTCTTCCATCGAAAGTTCAAGCGATGTGAGATCATGGACAAACATCTTGCAGTAAGTCCATGCTTCTCCTCGATCTCGGATGCGGCCTAAGTTACTTGCTTCAGCGAATCGCGCCGAAATACTTCGACACCCTCTTCATCGGCGTATTCGTCGAGAACGTGCCATGGCTGGTCGAGCGGCTTGGGGTCCAGGTCCTGCCATGCGTGATCACGTTTGTGAACGGCGTGTCAAAAGACAGGTTCGTCGGCTTTGAGGAGCTCGGCAACACCGACGAGTTCGACACAGCTACGCTGGAATGGAAGTTGCTGAATAGCGGTACGTCCGTAAACACCAATTATTTACTTTGCGTGCTGACTCCGTTCTTACAGGCGTAGTGCGCAAACAAGAGCCCGTCAACGCTGGGCCCAGCGTCACGTACGGCGTGCAATCGTCAGTGCGGCGAAACGTTCGAGGGCGGCCACAGGATGACGACTCGGACTTCGACTTGGACGAGTGATACCCAGGGCCTTCTCATCTCCTAGCCTCTTGCTACGCAGTTTTGCATGTGCTCTCATCCGGCTGTTGCGCCCACGGAAATCAAGATGTTTTACTAGCTCTCGCCGCCATGACATACAAGCGGGCCGGAGTCATACACATCGCGTTGCTGCAAAATGGTACGCCTACTCCTCTCCGATATTCTTGTAACGCCGAATCGCGCGGTTTCTGGCCTCCTTGTGGTCTACCAACGATCGCGGGTAACCCAACCTATCCGCCAGAGCCGGTGGAGGGTTGTGTACCTCTGCGCACGGTGTCTGAGTACATGTTGCGTCAAGGTAAAGCCTGCTAACGCACCTGCACCCCTGACCTTCGCTAGCTCGGATACGAAGTGTCGGATGTACTCGCCTCCAGGATCAGTCTACTCGGGATCAAAGCTCAGTTTTGCAAACCCGCGACCGGGCCAAACGAAATGGTCCACCCACCTTGAGGCTCTGCGTATATGGATTGAAGATGCGGAAGTATGGGGCTGGGTCGACGCCCGTGCTCGCGCTCCACTGCCAGCCGCCGTTGTTCGACGCGAGGTCGCCGTCAATCAGCACCTCCATGAAGTACTGCTCGCCGAGCCGCCAGTCGATCATGAGGTCCTTGACGAGGTACATCGCCGCGATCATGCGCGCGCGGTTGTGCATCCAGCCCATCGTGTTCGCCTGGCGCATCGCCGCGTCGACGATCGGCACGCCCGTCCGGCCGTCCTTCCACGCTTGCAGGTGCTCAGGGTTAGTCTCCCACCGCACCCCCGCGTACTTCTCCTGGAACGGCCGCCCCATCGACACGCGCGGGAAGAGCGCGACGATGTGCGTGTAGAAGTCCCGCCATGCGAGCTCCTGGATCCACCGCCCGACGCCGGTGTCGCGGCTGACGTCGAGCTTCTTCTTGCCGGACGCCTTGAGGGCTTCGCGGACGCACGCGCGGGCGGAGATCACCCCTGCGGAGAGGTACGGGCTGAGCCGGCTCGTCGTGTCTGCGTCCATGCGGTCGCGCGCGTCGCCGTACTTTGCCAGGCGACTTTTCTTTGTCGGGTCGACGTCCTGTGCCCCGTGTGTCAGAGGATCGACCGCGCCGAACTGGGTCGGGCGGGCTGCGGTGCTCAGGAAGCGGCGGAGCATCTGCGTATGGGTGTTCTAGTCAGCGCCGCTGGGAAAGAGGGAGTGTGGGGCGACTGACCTCGTGTGCTGCCTGCTCCTCGGCATGCCAGAATGTTGAGATCCGCTCGCGTTCCTCGGGGCCAAGGGAGAATCCTGTAACTTCCCGGGGCACCTCTATCTTAAATAAGGCTGCGAATACGGGATGCTGGCGCACGGAGGGGTTGTTTGCTTTCGGAAGCGGGAGCTCGTCGAGGTGGTGGGAAGACGCTTTCTCGAGAAGTGGTGCCCAGGACCGGAGGAAAGGCGAGTAAACCTTCGCATGTTGTCAGCAGAAAATTGTTACATGCTCACGCAGCACGCACAGTATAACCGCGCCCGTCCTTGGTTCTGACATCCCCCGGCGGCATGATGCACTTGTCGTGTCCGAACAGACACGCGACCTTGCCGTGCTTCTTCGCGATCTGGCAGAGGGCGAGGTCCCTGCGGAGTTCGTCGACTTCGTATTCGATGTTGCCGAAGAGGTGCGACGCGTTCCACTGCAGCAGGAGGTCGTGTATGAAGCTGGGAATCTTGGTGCGCGGGGAGTGAGAGGTTGTGTACAGTGGGATGTCTAGCTTCGCCAGCTCAGACTTCCAGACGGAGCTCGTCAAAAGTGGACTAATACTACAGACGGCCATATCTTCACACCTTGATATTCTCGAGAATTCGCAACGTGAAGTCAATCCTGCGCGCCCCTCGGTCGTGCGCTGCATAGTCTTGCGGGCTCAGGACGAATAGCGCGAGGAGCGGGACACCGTCTTTCTGCGCCTGCGCAGACGCGTGGGCGAGAGCGCGGTTGTCTCTGACTGCATGCCGTCAGTGCAACACTCGTGTCATTCGTGTCGTACATACTTCTCATGTCCTCCATCCTCATCCAGTATACGACACAATCTCCTTTAGCAGGCTCGGTCGCGGTGTGGACCGCCTCGAGCAGCTGGAACACTGGCGGAGACGCGTCCACTCTTGCTGCATTCTCCTTGGTGGCGATCTTGTTGGGCAGGTACTTCGCGTCGTCCTTCGATTTCTTTAACGCAGGGGAATCCATTGTGGGTGATGTGCTGCGCAGCCTCTTCGGCATGTCAAGTCTGACTCTGGAGATGAAAATGGAGGCTGACAGTAGACGGATGGGACGTGGGGGCAGACGATGCATTGCGTGTGCTATATATGAGGCGGACTCGGGGACTGTCAACCCACGGCGGCGTACAACCCAAACGCGTCCGCCTCGATCCTCACTGGCGCGATCCCGCCCCGCCATCGACGGCCACGTGACCGTGTTTCCCCGGGACCCCAGCCTCCTCGTCGCGCGAGCCTCGCACTATATATGTACGTCGACGATGAAACGTCTTGTTTGAGTTCATTGTACAGAGGTTCGCGGGTATATACAAGTACAGCTAATATGAAGACGCTCTTGCTTAGCACCTTCCGTGCACCGACCTTCAATTGCACTCGTATTAAGGCAATGTTAACTGTGTGCAACCATTAGCACGACGCCAACCGGCGCATAACATAACCTTAAAGGGACATACCACAGCGAGGTGCCCGCCGACAACCGGCCGCGCACGGAACCCTTCCACGGATCCGTCCGTCGTCTCGTACCAGTCCCCGAGCGGCTGCGAGCTCTTCCCGTCCGCCGCGTACTTGCGCACCGAGCTGATGAGCAGGTCGCGCACGGCGGTCGTCGTCACCAGACCGGCGGTCCAGATTGACCAGTCTGTGGGCACAAAATGAAATGAGCGGGTGCTATCGTTGCTGTGCTTCTCCGAGATGCGTACCCGACTTTGTGTATGTGTGGCTGTGACGGTCGTCAGTATCACAGGACCTGTGGTTCGTACGCGCGCGACTTACCGAGTATCGAGCGGCACGCCAAACGCGTCTGGGAGAAGTTAGCGACGTCTCCTATGAAGCAGGGGAGGATACCTACTGGCATGGGTACTGTACCATGTCGTTTCTGCGAAACAACCATCCAAAGTCAATGAGGCCCTGCGTTCAAGGAACGCCCTACCACTCACGCATATCAAACACGGAGGCCGGGAAGACGTTGGTCTGCAACAACTTATCCGCGAACATGTTGTACGACAGGCCCCAACTAGCGCTGTCACCGTACTGAATCCTGCTGTTAAGCAATGCCAGGTGAACGCAAGCATGACACGACGTACCGAAAGGGTTAAGTGGGTCCCATCGGACGACGTAGCGAACTTCTGCCATTGCTGTACATATGAGGCCGCAATCGACTTCCCCGCGCCATCAGCTTCCCAGTCTCGATCCCCCATGATGCCTCAGAGAGCTCACGCTGTAGTTCGCGCTCCGCGCGGTGTCCCCGACGAGCGACGCGATCTGCGCCATGGCCTTGATGCCGACGATGCCCTTGATGGCGAGGTTCGTCTGGTTCGCGAGGCTGCCCGCGAAGTCGTCCGTGCTGATCTGGTTCGCGGGGATGAGCGAGTCCGTGATCAGGAACTGTGTCCACTGGTCGAGCAGGTTGAACTGTGTGGAGCACGAGTGAGCTTAGGGTCGGGGCGCGAGAAGGGTAGGGAAGGGGGTGACATACGTATGTCTTGATGAGGGAGAGGTCGTTCGACTTTTGGGTGTAGCTGAGCGTCATGATGAGCATGTTGCCGCTCTCTGTAGAGTGCATATATCAGTACGCATGACCAGACCGAACGCGAGCTGGGATACGGGCCTTCGACGGGCATCGCCTCGTCCTTGCCTGTGGAACCCTGGGTAAATATCGTGTACATGCAGCTAGCTCACTCATAGTTACCATCGTTGTGCCCGAGGGCCTTCGGGTAGCTCGCCCCTATATAGGCCCAGCCGCCATCAATAGATAACCTTACCCTTGGTCTCCCTGGAACTCACCCATGTCATGCACGCTCCACTTGTTCGGGTATTGACCCGTCGCCTGGTACTCGAACAATGGAAGCAGCAGTTGCTTTCCGAGCGTCGGGTTCGTGTAGAGGAAGAGCGGCCACGCAGGGAAGATCACGTCGACCGTGTTCACGTTCTGTAGAACTGTTAGCCTTCCGTGCCTTAGTGTAGGCTCGAGAACGGGAGCTTACTCCGTCACTGGATATTTCTACAGCAGTCGTCAATATCGACGAGGCACGAAGGCGAGTACGGTACGAACCTTTCATGAACACCAGCACATCCGAGGTGTTGAACCCGCTTCCCGTCCTAGAGACCGTGGTCTCGATCGCGCCAAAGCCCTGGCGGATGGACAACGCAACGATGGACGCGTAGTCCGCCGAGATCTTCGTCGCGTCCGCGTTCACCTTCGCGTCGAACGCCTTCGCGCGAACCAGCGCATTGCTGTAATCACCCAAGAACGTCGAGATCTACCGCACCATCAGCACGCACACCCCACCCAATCACACACAAGCCGCAAGACGACTCACCGCACTCGCGACGGTCGAGAATCGCGTCCAGAAGAAAAGGCTCCTGCTCTGCAGCGCGCCGCCCGCGACGATGTACTGCACCGCGGGGTCGCGTGCGTGCCCAACGGCGAACACGACTGGGGCGGTCGCCCCGGTGATGGTGCCGAGGTCGTGTGCGAAGGCGAAGACGGGCCAGCGGTCGGAGACGGCGCGGAAGGCGGTGTCGCCGGCGTTCGTGAGCTTGCCGTTGTTGATGAACTGCGCGCGCACGACTGTGTCTTGGCCGTTCTGCCAGGTTGCGCCAACGGTCTGCGGTGGGTGTTAGTGGAGGAGCTGGGCTGAGATGTTGGGGGTGCGTACGTTGAGAGTCGAGTGGTACGCGGAGCCCTCTGTAGCATGAAATGAGTCGCGGCGTTCGTGCGGGGGTAATAGATTAGACGCTCACGCTGAATATGATCACTGACTTCACCAAACTGAGTTTGGGTCGCGAGCTGTACTTGGTGGGTAAGGACACTGCCGGTCGTCGTGGTCCAGTTCGCAGTAAGGCTGTTGTCACCGGTCACCCATTCTGCGCTGATGTCTGTGTAGATCTGGACGCTATGCGCCTTGCCGTCGTTGGACGCGGCAGAGACGGAGTAGTATGATAGAGGAAGCGATTGATTGACGGGGTCGCTCGGCTGAGTGTTCATTATCAGTATGCGGCGCAGTAGGCAAACGGCGTAACACGCAGTCTCCTTACCTCTACGGGGCTCAGGAATGTGACGGTAAGGTCGACGGGACCAGCAGTCATCACGAAGATGCTTTGAGTTGAGGTAAACTGAACAATCGCTCAGTTCTAAGTGTGGGGATGCAACGGTAGACCGACACCTACCTGAAGACTCTTCTGTGTAGCTTTGTTGAATGTTGTGCCAGCGACGGCAGGAGTACCAAGCCAGTTGAAGGTAACACCATCGACTTTGGCAAATCCTGCCCATCCGAGGATCTACAAATACCAGGGTATGAGCAACGTATAGCTTCAGAAACGACAGGGTACTCACACTTCCGGTCCAAAAAGTAGGCCATGCGTCATTCAAAGCAGTGCCGGCGCCCTGTGGGAGCCACGCAGACAAGTACGGCGAACGGACCGCCAACGGCACAGAAGCGGGGTTAAACGGGGTCGCGGTCCACGTCACGGCCCCCAGCACGGGGGCAAGTAGCAGAGAAGCCCACGCAGCGAGGAGGGCTGGCACAAACATCGTCGGTCGGTCGAAGGCACGACGGCGTGCATCTCAAACGTATTTAAGCTGTGGCGAGCCCTCCTCCGGCTACGATCACGGTAACCGAGGGCTTCGGCAGCGGACGCTCCTCATGCAGACGCGCATCGGCGGACCCGCAGCCGCCGCAGCGTCGCGGACGCACCACGCTGAGCGCCAGTCAGCTGCCCGCGCAATGTGACGAGGAGCGCGGCGAGGAAGCGATGCCGTGGGCGACCCGTGCGTCATATCGTCTTCGATGGTGTCAGCACTTGCGCGAACGAGACCTCGCAATGAGTCCCCGGTAGCATGTGCCTTCAGAGTTCAGATGGCAGGGCTTCGGGCACCTGACGATGAGGTGATGCAGGTACTGGGCGCGGGGGCGGCCCTCTGAAAATACCGCTGCGATCCGTGGGAGGAGTCGAAGTCTGATCTGTCCAGTGTATCGCCGCGGAGTTCTCCTCCACAGGACTTGTAGAGTGGATACTCACCTGGCGAGCTGGAGATGTCAGCAGTGACCATGAACGTGATGCCCAGTTCTCTCTGATTGTTGGTATGGTTGTTTGTCAAAGCGTCATGTGGTGGCTCTTGGATGCGAATGAGCATGCGGTACGCATGCGCGAACAGTTATTCACAGGGCCTAGTCCATGATGTCACACTGTCACTGCGTGAAGTCGCGAATCGCACGGGGCAATCTCCCCGATGTGATTGCCAATAAGTTCACATAGCATCGAGTTTATGAGAGATATACCCACATAGAGCCGCGCGCGACATGAGATCGCAATTTTAGCGACGAGTATGGATATGAGGCAGGAGATTGCAGGAGATGTGAAGTCCCCCGAATAGTACGGAAAGAGATTTGCGGTGGCTATCGTTAGCGCCCGTGGAAGGAGATGTGAGATCGCGCCGACGCGCGATGTCTCCTCCTCTCCGAATGCGATGTCGCGCGTTGGGCCATCCCATTCCATGTGTATATATTTTCTCGAAGCTCGTACCATGCTTTGTCGTCCTTCTCTTTTCCCCCACCATCCCGCTCGACATGCCACCTAGCCGCAAGCCAATCATCCAAAACCCTTCGCGCAATGCGCCCGTGCCCTACCTCGCGTACAAACTACGAAGCTCGTCTCGCAAGGCCGGTGTGGGGCATATTCGCCCGCGCGACCTCGCTGCCCAGCCACCGCCCTCTCGTACGCCAACAGCACCAGCGGAGATGTTCACCGCGGCGTTGCTCGACGGCGATATCCTGGGCCTCGACGCTTTGCAGGGGATGGGCCCCATCGAGAATGTCGCTATCGACCTCAGTATCGAGGAACGTCTGGTACGTCTATCATATCTACGCAATTTTCATTGTTCATGGACTGACATTTATACAGGGCAAGGTCGAAGGCTGTTTTCAGGACCCTTCGACCTGGACCCTGGTCCTCAGCCTCAAACCCGATATGTTCATGACGCCCCTCAAGCTCACCCTCGCAGAGTTTGTCGGCGACTTGGGCCAGGTCGACACCCCGACTTGGCTGTTACGCCTCGAAGACAGGGCGGGTAGATTCGCAAAGCGAGTCCGGTCGTACAAATGGCTCGAAACCTACGCGTTCAATCTCCTCACTACGCCGTACCTCAAGCTTCCGATGGTCAAATCCTGGGGCAGACTCCTTGCCTATGTATGGCGCATCAAGGTAAGCCTTCATCTCACTACGGGATTATCTACGTACTCACTGGTCGTCTTTGATAGGACGTATGCGAGCCACGAGCACGGCGCCCGCGCGATCCATCCCGCCCGCTTCCCCGGCCTCGGCGTGTTCGCTCAGCAAATCAGCTGGTCGATGCAATGCTTGCATTGTCTTTGAATGGTGCTGGGAGCGACACGATGACGGAGAGCAATGGCGCCGGTTACATGTCGGCGTAGATAATTTGATACTAGTATACCCTCAATTTACAAGTGTTCAGGTTCGGTCTCATATGGAGGGTGCGCACGCGGCGCGGCTGCGCGTCGGCCTGTATAGGCTCACTTCGCGCCATACAATGATATTGGTGCACTCGGTGTATGCAGGTCCGCATCCGGGACACGAGTAGCTCGGACACGGACCGCCTGAGGCTACGTACATGCGGGCTATGTGGTACGTACGCTATCGTCGTCACACGCGGATGGATCGATTCCACTTGTATGACGGTTAGCACCCGTTCGCCTTGCCTGGGGAGGGAAGATGCACACCTGATAGGTTGGGCACGTTTCGCAGGAACACCACGCATAACCTCTTGACGCCAACGACTGTGGCGGGCGCTCAGGTGGTGAGGGAGATGTGAGATCGCGGTGCCCGCTATCACTCGTCGCGCTGTGTATATATGTCATCCGTTGCGGGAGTCATATAGGGCCTTGCGCGTGATAGGTAAACTCGCACCTTTCCTTTCCCCCTCGTCCTCGTCCTCGTCGGTTCTGCCGTTGTGCGAAAATCCATCCACAAGATCTCCTTCCTCAACAGACTGCCGGGGCTCGCTGTATAACTTGAATAGTCGCACTTGCTTCTTCTTACGACGTCTACAACAGTCTGTATTGTTCGTCCTTATGCTTGGGAAACCTGTAAGTGCTCGTCATCGACGGTTTCGAAAAGAATACTCACCCTGGTTCCTCCATCTAACCAGGCTCGTTCGGATCTTGTCTCATGCCCCTGCACGAGATGCAAGGGAGGCATGCAGCCGCGCTCCACGCGCGTCAGTCACTACGCCCAACAGCGGCGTCGCGCATCCACGAAGGTGACGATGAAACGGAAAGACGCCATCCTACTCAGCAAGAAAGCCTTCTCGAAAGCGAAGAGTACGCAGGCTGAGATGCTTACAAGAGGTCCTCAGTCCCAAGTTCTACCTGGCGATGGCTTGCAGTCGGAGGCATGCGCAGAGAGTGGAGAAGGAATGGAGGACGTTCAGCCAGCTTCGGTACAGGTAGGTACTGACACATTACGCGCCATGAGTCGTCGCTGACACTTTCTGACATGTATAGGCTGTGGGAAATCCAGGTGTCAGTCCTAACCTAAACACCTCAGCCTCTCAACGGCCGGTGCCGCCGTCGCTCCCACCGTCGACTGCCACGCAGGCTGTTTGGGCGTTCATTCGCTCTTTCCAACCACCATCCGCCCCCTCAGCCCTATGGACGTCGCTCTCTATAGCTCCCCTCGTTCCCCGAACTCTCGCGGAGCTCAACTCGTCCTTGTTGACTGGAGGCGCTGACTCACAAGATGCGGACCTCGTAGTGCCGACCATCCAAACGGCCTTTGGTATGTGCGATATAGTATACATGCCAGCACATCAGCGCTAACATTAACCACACAGACGACCCCGCACTACCCATCTGTGACGACGATGACTGGGAGGAGTGTGATAGTAGTGACCTCGCTGGCACGGCAGCTGCCCTTCCCCCCGGTGTCGCAACGGTTTTGCCAGGGCTCGCCGCCAGTACGCCGCTACCAGCCCCCGGGCTAGTAGCGGCACCAGCGCATGCTGTCGCCCCCTCCATGCCCCTTGATACCGAGGCCATGGCCCATGTTGAAGATCCGGACCCCTTCCATACACCTCTGAACATCTCTGGCACGTCATGGTCCGCATGGAGCATGACTCACCCGTCGGTCGTCCTCGCGATGATATTGGTCGCTTGGCTCCACCTCGCTGCGCACCTCCCGTTTCGTTTCTGCGACGTCGTGTTGTCCGTGATTGGCTATATCCTCGTGGATGCCGGTCAGGCGAATCTCACGCCTCTCCTCCGCACCTCCCTCACCGGTTGCCTGTCTGCCCTGCGGATGGATCCTGCCATCAGGATGTATCCTACGTGTCCGGCTTGTCTCGAGCCTCATCCAGAGGCTGTTACCGCCGACGGCAACGCCTGCTGCTGTCTCTGCAGCCATCCGCTTTTCAAGATCGACAACAGCAGCACGCGCCATGGGCAGAGACGGGGGAAACGAGCGCGCGCGCAGCCCTATCTTCAAACACCGGCCAAGTCTATCGTTGAGCAACTCTCGACACTCCTCGCTCAGCCAGGCATAGAAGAAGCTCTTGACTCGTGGCGTCGCCGCTCTCGTCTCTCAGGGTGGCTTGCCGACTTTTTCGATGGCGCGATCAGCAAGTCACTCCTTGGACCCGACGGATTACCGTTCTTCAAGCACGACGACGCAGTAGATCTTGAGGGAGAGCTTAGAATAGGACTGGCTTTGGGCATCGATTGGTTAGTCTCCCTGCGTCGAGCTGGTGCGTCCATGAGACTTAGGCAGAGGGTCTTTGCAGGTTCTCGTATCTTCGCAGTCTTATCACACCGTCGTACACCTCATGTCCAATGTCCTTTAACATAGTAAATTTACCGCCTCATCTTCGGTCAGTGCTTGATCAGTTTGGCTGCTGGTTTGTCATTGCTCACGTCCATGCGTTTGGCAGGTATCGTGCTAGCAATCTGTTATTGAGCATGATTATCCCTGGCCCCAAGGAGACCGACCCCGATCAAACACAGCGCTATGTGCGAGTGCTCGTCAATGAGCTGCTCCGCCTCTGGCACAAGGGTCAGGTAATGCCCACGTACCGTACTGCGCGAGGCCGTCTCGTGCGAGTCATCCTCGTCGGTGTCTTCTGCGACAAACCGGCAGCACATAAGATCGGCGGTTTCGGGTCTCATGCCCATACGTTTTTCTGCACCCGCGACTGGATCACGCAGGGTCTGAAGGCGACAATCGCTGCATTCACGAAGGGCGGTGAGTTATCCGAGTCAGTGCATGTCGTGATCGTCAGTGTATTCATGCCTACTTGCAGGTTTCACGGCTCGGACGGATGTGCATCATCGCAAGATGATGCGCGAGTATCATGCCTGTACGAACAAAAACGCTCGCGAGACATATGCGAAGTCTTACGCTACACGGTGGTCCGAACTCGCACGCCTCCCATATTTTGACATGTGCCGCATGGTCGTAGTTGACCCAATGCACAATCTATTCCTCGGTACGCCAGTTTTGTCTCCACTGTTGTCAAATCTGACATGGAGTCTTAGGTGTGGTGAAGACACATTTCTACCACATATGGGTGCAGCTCAAGATCTTCCGCAAGACCAAGGAGATTCGCCAACTCCATGAGATACTGGCTGGGGTGTGTACTTATACCCTGCCACCGTGCTTCTCCACATTAACCTGCTCCGACCGTCAGCTTCAGCTTCCGTCGAAGCTTGGCCGCCTTCCAAAGCTGATCGGCGAACCTGCCGGCGGGTCGCTCACCGCCGATCAGTGGCTCATTTTGGCCACAATTGTTGGTCCTCTGGTGGTGCGTCCGTCCGTTCGCGGGCAGATTTCATGTACTGATACCACCTGGATTATAGCTGCCTGCGTTGTGGGACGATGTCAACACATTGGACGTCGATCAATACGGGCCCGATTTCCTGGCCCAGCGGCGTGACACACTTCGTGAGACAGCATCGGCTCGCAAGCGGCAACAGCAAGCCAAACGAGCAGGCACGGGTGGGGCGAAAAAGACGACTGGGAAGCGACGTCCTGCGGGGGCCGGGCCCAACCTCGCGGTGAGCGCTGAACATGTTTAAATCGTGCCGGCATGCTCACATGGTTGTTCAATAGGAGTCGGAGCCCCAGCGTCGTTCAGGACGCACACGTAAACCTACCGCAAAGGGCAAGGTTCGTGCCTGTACGAGTGGCTGGTATTTGATTGCTACTGACAGCCGGCGTGTATATCTTCTGAACAGGACCTAGTGCTCGAAGACGATGATGCAGGAGCACAAGACAAACCTGACGAGGGAGCGTGGGTGGATGAAGAGGACAACGAAGATGACAGCTCGCGAGCACCGCAACTGCATCCGCGCGATCTAGAGAACTTCTTCAAACTATGCTCCGCATTGAAGCTCTTCCTTGCAGAGAGCATTGATGAGGCACAGCTGTTGCGTGCCGACGCGCTCATTCGGGAGTATTGCGCCGAGCTTGTCGAGGTATGAGAATCTGTTTAAGTTTGTGCGATTCATGTAGACTGACTCGATTGCCAGCTGTATGGACCGGAAGTCATCCGCCCAAATCACCACTACGCCACGCATACCGCGGAGTTCGTACGGGACTACGGACCTCTGAGAGAATTCTGGACATTCCTCTTTGAACGTCTGAACAAGATCTTGAAGGGATACAAAACGAACAATCACGAAGGCGGAGCGATCGAGATGACGTTTTTTCGGGAGTTCCATCGCGCGACCCACATGCACCGTTTGGTATGTTCCTGTAGTGACACTCGACACATACCATGCTGACTTGTAGTGTCATCTCAGCTTACGGAGGGCGTGCAACATCCTACGCACGCCCCATTCAGCGCAGCATGTCGCTTGATGCTCGATGCCACCTCTGACAACCGTGGTACTCTACAGCAGCTCGCGGAAGAGCTTGACGAGGTCTTCAGCGACGGTAAGCTGATTCAAGACGGGCTTGTTTTGCTACCTATACTCACAGTGTTGCTAGATAATGTATCGCTCTCGTTCAGCCCCCGCTCCGCCACCGAGAACCTGCCGACTGACGTCTATTTCGCATTCCTCGCATATCTGAAACGTCGCGACCCACTGCAGCCATACCATTCCGAAATCGCGATCCCCACAGATCCTCGGAGTAAGGTCGTATGCAACCTCGCTACCGTCTTCGACCATGTCGTTGTCGGTGGTCACCGCTACCAGGCTGCTCGTCGCGCTACCACTGCCGTGAACTCGTTGGTGCTCGTTCGTGTCTCCCCGACTGGCGCCACCTGGATTGGTGAACTGCAAGATGTTGTACTGTATGAGAACGGCCTCACCGCTGTACGGGAGTTGTTCGCCTTTGTCAAGTGGCTGCGGCCGATCAGCAACGTCGACTTGAACGATACGTCCTGGCGAGCATGGTACGCTTGTTCTTTGTCACTACATATTTCAGACGTCAGCGCTCACATTATGAAGTCATACGTTCTTTTCCTTGCAGGTGTGGGAGGCAGATGTTTTTGTGGACACCGCACAAGAGCCTGGTCCCTCCCCGATCGTCGCCCTATCTGACTTGCTTGCGCCGGTTGCTCGGCACTACGCCAACATACAAGGCCGGACAGTCTGGCTTACGATGCCCTTGAGCCGTTCTGTACGTCTTCCTCCCCGCATCCCTACACCACTTGGAAACTAACATCATACAAGCCCGTGAAAGTCACGTAGATATAGTTTGTACATGTTATGAAGGCACCTCGGTCTCGATTACGGATTCCAGTAGCGGTGCTCGCTTGTGTCCGATAGCAGGTCAAGGAGTCCACTTGGCGCCTTCTCGCAGCCAGGCTCTATGTCGTGAATGACCCCGTGCCGAGGTTTGCTTGCGCTTCGCCCGCATCACTATGACTCTCAACTGCGTCGAGCATGCTCAGGATGCTGTTCAGCTCCTGGTCTGCACGCGATGGCACTCTGTTCGAGGTCTACGCAACCTTTCGCGCGTCATCTCCGTGTTCGGTCAGGTGCGCGGGCGCCGGGAAGCGGTCGTATCCGCTCGGAGGGCTGAGCGGTGCCATAGGCGCAAGCAACATCTTACAATCTTGCAGTCACGGTGGTTGTCGTGGAAACGACGAGACCCCTATATTTTTCCGCATTTTTCCTTATTTTCTACGGCCATTTGTACGATACTTAGACTTAGAACCAGTAGTTAGAAGCATGTGACCAGTCACCTGACCCCCACCTGCAGACTGGCACTAATGTGCGCACAGACCGCCGTTATGTTTGTACATGTTTGGCTCCCCTGACTCAGTATATAAACCCCACCTGTAGCGACCCTAGCCCTCATCTTGACCTCTTGGTCCTTGGGCTAGGTAAGCCGTCCTTTGTATTCTCTTAGTCAGCATAATATTAACTTGGTCCTTGGGCTAGATTTGACTTGAAAGTCTACGCTCGGCGTTAGCAAGCCTTCGCGCTCGCCGCCCTTGGGTTAGATCGTATTAGTTTCTTTGTTGTAGGCGTTGCCTGGTCGCGTCGAGTCTAGCTCCGCGACATTAGGTCAAGATCCCCCACCGTGCCGGAGATCTGCCGACCAGATCTTCCCTCACGT
>NW_007360323.1:2609275-2611973 GCF_000271585.1 Trametes versicolor FP-101664 SS1
TCAAAGTCCAGGCTGTACGCGACTGGCCGACCCCACGGAACTTACGGGAGGTCCGCGGGTTCATCGGGTTTGCCAACTTCTACCGTCGCTTCATCAAGGACTTCGCTAAGATCACACGACCGCTCCACGACCTCACCAAGAAGGACGTCGCCTGGGAATGGGGACTGCGGCAGCGAACGGCGTTTGACACCCTCAAAGAAGCCTTCACCACGGAGCCGGTGCTGGTGACCTGGGAACCAGACCGCCCTACGCGAGTCGAGGTAGACGCCTCGGGGTACGCCACCGGAGGAGTCCTTCTGCAGAAGCTCGAGGACGGTCTCTGGCACCCAGTCGCATTCCGGTCGGAATCCATGACGGAGGCTGAGCGAAACTACGAGATCTACGACCGAGAACTGCTGGCCATTGTGAGAGGACTGGAGGACTGGCGGCACTTCCTCGAGGGGCTACCCGAGCCCTTCGAGATCATCACCGATCACCGCAACCTTGAATACTGGCGCACCGCCCAGAACCTCACCCGGAGACAGGCGCGCTGGGCTCTTTGGCTGTCACGCTTTGATTTCCGACTCACACATAAACCGGGAACTGCCAATACCCAGGCCGACCCCCTCTCACGCATCTCGGAGTTTCAAGTCACCGACGCCGAGGACAATCAGGATCAGATTGTCCTTCGGCCCGAACGCTTTGCCACCATCGCGGCGTCAGCACTACGCGCGGTTAACCCGCTGGAGGAACGGATCAGGGAGAGTAGCAGGCGGGAGGCGGAAGTCCTCAAGGGTTTGGAAGCCCTTCGGGAGGACGGGCCGCGAAGGTTGACGGATGGGACGTGGGAATGGGAAGAGGAGGGAGGGCTGGTGTACTACCGTGGACGGTTGTACATCCCGCCCGAGGAAGGATTACGGGAGGCCATCGTCCGGCAGTGCCACGATGCGCCGATGGCAGGACACCCAGGAAAGCACGGGACGGTTGAACTAGTCACACGGCTGTACTGGTGGCCGGGGATCAGTGGGTTTGTCGAGAAGTACGTCCTGGGTTGCGACAAATGCCAACGCTACAAGGCGGCCGCGCATCCCCGGGCCACACTTCAACCGCACGAGGTACCTGAAGGCCCTTGGGTAGTCATGGGAGTAGATCTGATTACCGGACTGCCCTCGTCAAAAGGGTACAACGCCATCGCCACATACGTCGACCTTTACAGTAAACAGGTCCACCTGGTAGCAACCACCGACACCGTCACCGCCGAAGGGATCGGCGAACTGCACTATCAGACCATCTTCCGGCTTCACGGCATTCCCCAGAAGATTGTGTCGGATAGGGGACCCCAGTTTGCCGCCCGTGTCACCAGGGCCCTGTACAAGCGCCTTGGTATCGAAAGCGGTCTCACCACGGCGTATCACCCCATGGCAAACGGACAGACGGAGCGAGCCAATCAGGAGGTCGAACAGTACCTTCGGATCTACTGCGACAAGCGACAGGACGACTGGGCGGACCTCCTCCCCACGGCGGAGTTTGTGCTCAACTCTCGGGTGCAGACAGCTCATGGACAAACTCCGTTCGAAGTCCTGTACGGCTACCGCCCGGACTTCACCATCCCGGCAGGACGCCCCACGCAGATCCCATCTCTGGACGCTCGGCTCAGCAAGCTCCGAGAAGCCCGGAAGGAAGCGGAAGCGGCACTACGCATGAGCAAGGAACGCATGAAGCAAGCCTACGAAGACGGCAAGCGAAAAGCACACACGTTCAAGGTCGGCGACCGGGTTTGGCTCACCGCTAAGAACATCCACATCCACCAAGCGACCCCTAAGCTAGGACCCCGGCAGCTCGGCCCGTTCGAAGTCACCGAACGGATTGGAGACCTCGACTATCGCTTAGCCCTTCCCCCCGCGCTCAAGCTTCATGACGTATTCCACGTTGATCGCTTATCCCCATGGAGGGGCAATGAGGTCAACGGTCGCCTACCCCCACCGCCGGAACCTGTAGAGGTAGAAGGAGAGGAGGAGTACGAAGTCGATCGGATCCTGGATAGCCGCCGTTACCGCAACCAACTACAATACCTCGTACGTTGGAAGGGGTACGGCGAAGGCGAGGACAGCTGGGAACCGGCATCAAACCTAACCAACGCACCGGAGAAGGTAGCCGAGTTCCACAAACATGCACCCAGCGCCCCTCGAAAGATCCAGGCCGTTGACTTCAAGAACCTCCCATGGCAGCCACGCGTGACCTTCACAGAGGCCGCACCACCGGACCGCGACTGGGAGAGCGGACGCTTCCCGGGCCGTGGGTCCATCAGGGACGATGGACAATAGGAGGGGGGTAATGTCGTGGAAACGACGAGACCCCTATATTTTTCCGCATTTTTCCTTATTTTCTACGGCCATTTGTACGATACTTAGACTTAGAACCAGTAGTTAGAAGCATGTGACCAGTCACCTGACCCCCACCTGCAGACTGGCACTAATGTGCGCACAGACCGCCGTTATGTTTGTACATGTTTGGCTCCCCTGACTCAGTATATAAACCCCACCTGTAGCGACCCTAGCCCTCATCTTGACCTCTTGGTCCTTGGGCTAGGTAAGCCGTCCTTTGTATTCTCTTAGTCAGCATAATATTAACTTGGTCCTTGGGCTAGATTTGACTTGAAAGTCTACGCTCGGCGTTAGCAAGCCTTCGCGCTCGCCGCCCTTGGGTTAGATCGTATTAG
>NW_007360323.1:2611993-2652589 GCF_000271585.1 Trametes versicolor FP-101664 SS1
ACGCGTGACCTTCACAGAGGCCGCACCACCGGACCGCGACTGGGAGAGCGGACGCTTCCCGGGCCGTGGGTCCATCAGGGACGATGGACAATAGGAGGGGGGTAATGTCGTGGAAACGACGAGACCCCTATATTTTTCCGCATTTTTCCTTATTTTCTACGGCCATTTGTACGATACTTAGACTTAGAACCAGTAGTTAGAAGCATGTGACCAGTCACCTGACCCCCACCTGCAGACTGGCACTAATGTGCGCACAGACCGCCGTTATGTTTGTACATGTTTGGCTCCCCTGACTCAGTATATAAACCCCACCTGTAGCGACCCTAGCCCTCATCTTGACCTCTTGGTCCTTGGGCTAGGTAAGCCGTCCTTTGTATTCTCTTAGTCAGCATAATATTAACTTGGTCCTTGGGCTAGATTTGACTTGAAAGTCTACGCTCGGCGTTAGCAAGCCTTCGCGCTCGCCGCCCTTGGGTTAGATCGTATTAGTTTCTTTGTTGTAGGCGTTGCCTGGTCGCGTCGAGTCTAGCTCCGCGACAGTGGTGTATGGACAATCACTGACACATATTTATTCAGAAGTGCGAACTACAAAACTACTCTTCTTCACCAGACACGGACGACTCGTCGCTGGAAGAGTCGTCCATCTCGTTCAGCCACTTCAAGTCAGCCTCAGGAATCAGGACCTCCGGAATCTCGAGACCGAAGATGTTGACGGTCGGCGGGCACAGCGGTGCGTTGTTGAGGATGCGAGAGCGATCAGTGCTCTTGGACGCCCATGTGTCACTGATGCACTCTTTATAGATCTTGTGCTTGGAATCGCGATGCGGCTTCGTGCGGGCGTTGGCCTTAGGACCGCGGAACCGTTCCAAGAATTGCCAGCTGTTGGCGTAAACGGTGTGGCAGTCCTTCGAGGCTGCAATTACCCTGGCCAAGTACTCGGCGCGGAGTGCCTCAGCAGCAGCTTCGCTGTCGGACCCTGCCTCCTCCGGTCCAGCGGCGGTGACAACAGCATCGTCGACATCCTCGCAGTTGCGCACGAAGCGCGCGAATACGGCAAGTACGATGTATAACATCGTCAGCTGTGTTTTCTGACATATCAGCAGGTGTCATGCCATGAAGAGGATTTTTGCGCACCTTCCGGGAGCGCCACGTCAGCGGCCGCACCTCCAGCGCCTTCGGCCCAACGCCCCAGTCTTCACGACACTTCTGTCGTTCCTCAGGGTCCGCATCGCCGTCCGAGCTGTGCTCCTCGCTTTGCCACGGTGTGGCGACGAGCTCGTCGATCCCAGCGGTCTCAGGCTCCCCGAAAGCACGTCGGAATGCGGGGATTCCGACGCGGAGCGTATCGGCCTTCTAGAAGTATGGATCAGCATATGCGTGAGGCTGGTGAGTGCGAGTGGTTGCATACGTACACGGTGACGGCGTGAGCGATGCATATCCTTGTCCATCTTTTTCTGACGCTTTTCTCCAGCATCCGCATCGTGATCAGCAAGATACTGGCGCTTCAACGTGTTGAAGTAGACGACCGTAGCCCTCTTGATGAGCTCGCCGTCTACCTGCGCCGGCGATAGCTTATGCTGGGCTGAGGATAACGATCGAGTAAGTCAGCACCCTGTCTGATGTGTGAGATGGAGATGGACTAACCGGCGTTCGTCTTCACTAGGCTGACGGTTGCTTCGACTAACTCGTCATTGACACCCACGTCTACGTCGTCCTCCCACTCCGGATTGAAGAGAGTGGTCAGGTCTGGTGCCTTGCGCTTTGCGACACCGACCGGAAGCGGATCCGGGAGGATGTAGGCGCGTTTGCGCCCGCGTCCTCGGCGCGCTTTCTTGTTCACGCCGATCAAGAGGCGGAGATCCTTGTGGACGGCGGTCTGTGATCATGATCCGTTAGTGCATATCAACAACATCGAGCCGACTACCTGTGCTTACCCTCACTTCCACTGGAACACTTTCAGCAGCGTCTGTGCGGTTCTCTTGTAGCCCGGCAAGCGTCTCCATGACACTTTTCTGTGTCTCCTCTATCACCAACGCCTTGATGTCCGCTCGAGTCATCGTCACCACGTCATCGCCGTTGGGGGTTACGGTAGCCTCAGAGGGTGCGATTCGGCTCTGGGCTGTCCGAAGATCTGGATCTATGTTCGCTTCACGGCCATGGCCGACTGGATCCAGTGAGTACGGTGATAACATGAGGGTGTGAACATGCTCACGAGACTCCTGTGTAGATGCTTGCAGCTGTCTATCGGCGTTCACCGTGCCATGCCCATCGCGGCCATCTGGGCGACCTGGGGGCATGTACTGGCCAATACCCGGTCCACCGGGCATCATGCCACGCGCTATCAATACATTTGAAGTGAGTACGGTTTCGATAAGGGCTACTTGCCACTGACCTTCGACCCCATACCAGCCTTGCTGAGGTATCGGACCGAACCCTTGCGCTGCCATGAGGGCGGGGTTATTCATGAAGCTTGCAATCATGTTCATATACGCCTGCCCGTCAAGGCCGCCCGGGTGCGGAAGTCCATGAAATCCCTGCGCAGGATACGGCCCTGTAGGATACGACCCAGGCGGCCACTGTCCGCCTGCGATGGCGCCGTTGCTGCCGCTGCCAGGCTGAGGCTACGTGTGAGGTCAGTCTACTAGTGCATGCAGGGCTGATGTGTACTCACAAGTCCACCGCTATCCGAACTCGGGCCACGCCCCTCAACGCTCTTGCCCTTTCCATCAGCGTCGACACCTTGAGGGGCACCTTCTGTCTCTGGGCCCGTGCGAGAAGGAGGGCGTGGGTCGACGGCTTGGCTGTCTGCACGAGGGGGTGGAGACATGGCGGAAGACGGCGGCTCAGAAGATCGGGTCGAAGTGAGTACAATCCTCACCATGGGGGAAGGGGTGTCGAATATCTGCTCGACGCGCGCTGACAGCTCTTTATAGCCTGGCCAGTCTCTCCCTCGTCTCCTCGGGCGTCGACCGCCGTCGGCTTCAAGATCCCGTTGAAGAGCCATCGGTGCGCACGGCCGCGCATGCACTGTCCCGCCGCTACGAACTTCCCGTACCTCAGGCGTGCGTACGTCTGCAATCCTCGTGTATCTACTGGCTGGGAGCTCACATTAATCTTTAGCCTGTGTCGGCACTTCCTTCCATGACAGGCTGCGACGGCTTGGTACCTCCGCTCCATACTTGCCATGTACTGCCGGGCTCGAGCAGGTTCGCTGGCCACACCGGACTGGTTACCCAACGACGAGCAAGGCACTGCACCGCGCGTCGGGATGTGGTGGCGGCCCCTGTATGATTTGCGTCATCATGGGTGGACCATTTCTTCGCCTTCCGGTTCCACTGCCCGCCGGTCTCTACTCTCAGAGCGGCGCCGTTCGCGCTTTTTGACGTATGTCTCTGATATTGGTGGGCCTGTACATATCCTTCATAGGTGCAATACTATTGGTTTTGCGAGCATTATTCTGTGCCGGTTCGCGTGCGCGGACGGCGGATGTACCGAGCTCGGCGATGGTTTCGATAAGCGCCCCGCAATATCCTCCAATCGCCCGATCTACTATTCCCAATAGCCAACGGCGTAGCATTCTTGCGACGAGAGATCTGTTGGTATGCGATGCGGGTCGATGGCCCGTCGACCCACATATGATTGACCGACGACCGCACATCTGACATAGGAGCGATGTGTCGCGTCGACACATCTCCCAACATAGCCGCCCTCGACGATTCGACATCGCCACTTAAAGCTATCAGGGTTCGTGGCACATAGCCACGGTTCGCTATCACAGAACGAACGCGAGGCGATTGCTGGTTATATTAGTCTGGATATGCAGCGACGCCGTGGATCTCCGCGCGTGGCGATCCTCACATATCCTGCGTGGGCTATTTGGGCGCTATCTCCCATCCTTGGGCCAATCTCACGCGAGTTCGATTTGCGCGTTCACGCGGTGTGTGCAGTGATCTGCATCCAGTATGGTAGTGGCGGTGCGTCAGTAAGATGGTGGTGGGTTGGTAGGACACGGGATGGGCCAGCGGCTATCGATGATGAACTTCGACTGCAACCTGCCGAGTGAGCCCGTCAGTCCCTGTATCGAAGAGGATGGCCGTGCTCACCCAAGCCAACCGGGGAGTATAACCGAAAACCAGTCCGGTATCAGGGAGATCCACTCAGTGGTCTCGGTGGTAGATGAGGTGCGTACCTGGGCCCCGAGGAAGAGAAGAGAAGTTCTGACCTCGTGGTGAGGTCGCAGAAGACTGAAAATCGGATATAGCTGAAGGATACTATAATGCTACGATTGGTCCGATAATCAGCCGAATTGTCCTCTCCTGAGTCCCCGTTATGGACGCCATGGTGCTACCGTGCCCCCAATGCCCCTAGATAGCGGTACTCAGTGCACTCGAGATCAGGAGCAAGAGTACGCTAAGGCCGAGCTCATGACTAGACCGAGGCACCGCTGAGTTCGGTCGGCTTCCTGTCGGTGAGGCGGGGGCAGTCGAAGCTGTGGAAGGCCCCGGTGCCGGTGGCGCACTTTTGATGTTAGGTGGAACGACGGGCGCGATCGAGGTGTTCGATTGTAACGCAAGCTGTAGAGATGGCATGTCAAGAAGGCTATACAAGCAGGCGTTGGCAATTCATACCAGTGCGAGGTGGCTACCAACGGTCCCCTGCGCGCGCGGGCCGATGGATGAGGCCTCTATAGTGTCGTACCAGTCGCCGAATGGTTGGGAAGTATTCCCAGCCGCGGCATACTTGCGAACAGCGCCGATCAACAGGTCACGGACAACGTTGTCGGAAAGGGTAGCTGCAGTGAACATTTGCCAGCCTGTCGATAACGGGTAAGCCATACGAGCGAAGCGTCTCCGGGAATATCGCTGATATCTCACTGGTGCTGGTGTACGTGTGCCTAGATAATGTTCGCTTTAGTGTACGTCAACACACATTTCAATCCAGAGGCTTACCTGCTGTCCAATGGTACTCCGTAGACGTCTGAACGGGTTGTAAAGGTAAGTCAGAGTACTTACTAGTACGAATGGGCGCAATCTACTCACTTGTGTGGTTGCTGTACCATTTGCTTTCTTCAGTAAAGAGTCAGTACGGGTTTACGACATTATCAGGAGATAAAAGGACTTGCGCAAGTCGTATACAGACTGCGGGAAGATGTTCGTGCCAAGCAATTTGTCGGCATACATGTTGTATGCAAGGCCCCAGCTACATGGGAGTCTAGTGAGCTTAAACCGAAACACCTGCATAGCGAGGTCATACGAACCTCGTGTTATTGCCGTACTGTGAAGGAGAATTAGGTACGACAACACCCGACCACGGCATATGGAAACTCACAGTCAGAGACAGGTGCGTGCCATCGGCAGCCATAGCTAGCTTCTCCCATTGCTGAGCGTACTGCGACGCTACGGTCTGCTCTCCAATGAGGATGTCACTTTTAAAGTCACACCAGCTTGAGAGGATGAAATATACGTACGCCGTAGCTCGAGCCTGTATTGCCCATGATAGCCGCAATCTCAGACATGGCCTTGATCCCAATAATGCCCTTGATAGCAAGATTCGTCTGGTTGGCGAGTTCGCCCGCGAAGTTGTCGGTACTGAACTGGTTCGCTGGCGTGAGTGCGTTCTGCACGAGATACTGAGCCCAATTGTCGAGGACATCGTACTGTCCCCAGCCGTCACACCAATAAGCGAAGAGCTATACGGAGGTAATTAGCGTTCCCTACGTATGTTTCAACCAGCGATGTGTCGTTAGTCCTCTGGGTGTAGCTCAACGCCATGATGAGCATGTTGCCGGTCTCTGACGGATCTCTCAGGTGAGGCGACTCCAAAAAATATGCTCCCGGAGAGACGTACCTTCAAGGGGCATGGCTCGATCAGTGCCTATTTATGGTGTTTAGTGGCAGGCATAATGTATCTAAGACATAGGAACTTGCCTTCGTTGTGACCTGTCGCATTAGGATATTGATTGCCTACCTGAGAATAAGCAGACCGATTATACACCTGAGGGGGCTTGACTGACCCATATCATGAACGGCCCACGCATTTGGATATTGACCCGAAGCTTGATACTCAAGAAGCGGTAGCAGTAATTGCTTTCCGAGGGTAGGAGTGGTGTAGAGAAAGAGCGGCCATGCTGGAAAGATGACGTCGACAGTATTGATGTTCTATAAGCAGGTCAGCTTGAATATGGTAGCATTCACGGTGAATGTACCCACACCGTCGCTTGATATCTCTACATGTGAACATTGTTAGTGTGAGGACCTTTCCACAACCTTGTACGTATGACCGGACCTTTCATGAACATCAGGATGTCAGATGTGTTGTAGTTCTCCGAGCCTGTTCCAGGTAGCGTAATCTCGGTGGCTCCAAATGTTTGCCTGATAGAAAGAGCGACAATGGAGGCGTAGTCGCTGGAGACTTTCGATGCATCCTGGGCAACTTTTGCGTCGAAAGCATTGGCCCGCACTAAAGCGTCGTTGTAGTCATTGAGAAATGTTGAGATCTATGTAGGTCAGTCATGCCTCACAATGATGTGAGACGTAAAATGAGCTCACCAATGTGTTGGCTTGCGGGAATCGTGACAAGAAAGCAAGACTTCGTGGTTGAAGCGTCCCGTTTGCTATGATATATTGAACGGCTGGATCGCGGTAGTGCCCGACCGAGAACACTACCGGCGCGGAGACTAATGCGTCGACATTTCCCAGGTCATGAGAGAGCGCAAACACAGGCAAGTTGTCCGAGACAGCGCGGAAGTTGCTGTCCTGCACGTTTGCAAGTACTCCGGAATTGATGAACTGTGATCGGACAACTGTATCCTGGCCTGACCGATATGTTGTGCCGTCGATCTAGACCATCTGTGAAGCGAAATGCGGACGATGAACTGAACAGTGTTACTTACGGTCAAAGTGGAATAGTAGGCAAAACCGTCTGGAGAAACAATTAGCTCGTAATAAAGCAGCATAAAGTCCGAAGGTACTTACCCTGCATACGATCATTAACTTCCGTGTATGAATGCGGCACGGCCAAGGAAATGCTGTGTGTGGTAATGTTCCCCGTAGTCATACTCCAACGAGCTTCTTGGTTATTGTCGCCGGTGATCCATTCCGCACTGATATCGGAATATATCTGGACGCTGTGACCTTTGCCATCGTTCGAAGCAGCCGATACAGCGAGGTATGAGAACGGGATTGACTGGTTCACAAAATCGGCGGGCTGTAATAAGAACAAGATCAGACAAGGAACTCCTCAAGTGGCGGTGAAAATTAACCTCAACGGGGCTGAGGAATGTGACAGTAAGGTCGACTGGGCCGGCCGTCATCACAAAGATACTTTGGGTGGATGTGATCTGTGCCAGGTCAGCATCAACAAGGAAAGTAGATCGAACACAGACACCGACATCAAGGCTCTTTTGCGTAGCCTTTGTGAAGTTCGCTCCGGCTGGCAGTCCATCAGGTGCTCCCATCCAGCTGTAGGCTACCCCATCTACTTTGGCTAAGCCTGCCCACTCGAGTATCTGACGTACTAAGATTAGTAACAAGTAGCACGTGTCATGTGCACCCTACTCACACTGCCGGCGGTCCAGAAAGAGGGCCAGGCATCGTTCAAAGCGACGCCTGTGCCGCCTTGATTGAGCCATACCGATAGGTAAGGGGATCGGACAGCGAGCGGGACCGCAGGTGGAATGAAGGGTGTCACCGTCCCAGTCGTAGCCGCTAGGACCGGGGCTACGCAGAAGCACCAAGTCGCGAAGGCGGTTACTGGGCGCATTGCGTTTCTCAGATGCGTGGAAGGAGGTGTATAAGAGCGGGATGCAGTGGTACTGTGGGGTGGAGCGTTCTGCCATACTAGGACACAGGGCTATATAGCGTCGCTGCAGCGCTGCCAACGAACTACGGTGATTTTGACGGTATGTAGCTGTCAATCGCTATCACTGCTGTCGCGTTGGCCAGCGGCGTGAGAGGGGGCGTTATGACAAGCAGGTTAGAGTAATGCCGCTTGCAGCTGGCGGCGTGTCTAGCGGTAATACACGCATGACCCGAGGCGATGAATACCACGTCTATCGCCACTGGGAGCTCCGACATTTGACAGATTGCGATTCGTCGGCGGTGGGTGCTTAAAGAAAATATGTCAGTTGTGGTACTATGGCGCTGCAAGATGTTGGACGTACCTCATCCGCTCGCGGAGCGCGTTGTGTATCATGGACGCACAGACCGCCGCTTGCGGAACGCGGAGTGTAGTCCTCTGGACGCGCAGACCCCAAGTTCTCCTGGGGCGTACATGCTGTACATGAATGCGCAAACACCCTCGCGACACCGATCTTCAAGGTATACGTACTTACTTATTTTGAGGTCTTGCGACGGAGCATACTGTACTAATCGGACCATAGCGGGGCGTCACAAGTCACAGAGGCTCCCCGCCCCGCTATTTCCCCGGCTGTCCTCAGTCACAGAGGCCGCCGCCGGCTGTGACATACGGATCTTTGGCCCAAATGGGTGTAGGCGCCCAAATTTTTCGCTCCCGCCGCCGCTCCGCTGCGGCGGTCCACGGTCACAGCGCGCGGCCCCGGAGCCCCGCATCGTATCTCACCTGTCACAGGTCACAACCGGGCCCGCTATGGTCCGATTAGTACAGTACTAGTAGGCGGGCTGTGAAAATTGTGAAGGTGTATGGCGGCCATGAGTGCTCTGTTGTCTGGTCGTCAAACATTATACTTTGTGTACGATGCATACAGCGAGGAGTGTTTACAAGGGAGGTGTGACGAAGAGATATGGTTTCGTGTACTTACTTGCGTGTAGCTTGGTCCCGGTCAGCGAACTTTTGATCTCCAACGCGTCAAGCTTTCGAAGTTTCGAGTTCCGGTGCGCGCTTTCGAACCCCACTACTTACTCTAGGTTAGTAAACTTTCCTGCTGTGATACGTACACTAGCATGTAACACGCATCCTTCACATCCTTAGGACGAAAGAAACAGAAAGAAAAAGAATTGTACTCTGCAGTATTTGACGAGTACTAGTGATCATGCATCATGTGCGCGCAGTTGGACGTCCAGCCCATCGTTTACGCCTGGTCCGGGCACGTCGCAGCTTCGACGAGTAGCACACCCGTCCGCCCAGCCTTTCATGCCTGCCGGTGCGGGGGCCCCTCATCTACCACCACAAGCCCACATACTTCTCTTCAAACAGATGCCCCCTTTGACAGCGCAAAAAGAGTGTGATGTAGAGGTACCGTGGGTACCGCACCGCACTCTGCCGGGCATGCGGTGTGCCAGTTACGGTGCGCGAGTGATGGGCTGGGGGTCCAGCGCAGGAAGGAAAGGCCTCACCGAGCTCATCAACGCCGGTGTCAGGGCTGGCGCTGAGTTTCACTGCCTTCAATGCCTCGCGGACGCTGGACCGAATGTTTCGGGCTGCGGCGCTCAGGAATGAGCGTGACATCTGCAGTTCGGCGTTTTGGTCAGGACCCGGCAGAGGACACCCGGGGTGACTGACCTCATATACTACATCCTAGATCTTTCGTACACCAAAGATCGAAAACCGCTTGCAGTGCTCGGGGTTGAGGGAGAAGCCTTCAAGTTCGACCTCGTGGGGCACCTCTACCTCGATAAAAAGGCTCGCGGATACAGGACACTCACGCACAGCAAGTGCGCTTGCTTTGTCCAAAAGTCTTGGCAGCTGGAGTCACAGAAGAGCAAAATTCGGTCAAGGTGGGTGGGGGATATCATGGTACTGCCGTCAACCCGATGACTCGCCGACGCATCCTGTCCGTGTTATGCTATCGTCCCTTGAAAGAATCTAAACTACAGCGTTCAGCGCACCCGAGATGAGGAACAAGAGCAAGTTTAGGCCGAGCCTATGCCTGGACTGAGGCACCGCTGAATTTGGTCGGCCTGCCGTCGCCGATGCGGAGGTAGTCGAAGTCGTAGTTGAGCCCCCCGGTGATGATGGTGCACCGCTGCCCTCAGACGCGGACGGGATGCTGGGCGCGATTGAGGAGTTCGATTGCAACGCAAGCTGTAGAGACGGCTCGTTAAAAGGGGTATGCAGACACAGGTTGACAAGCCGTCCATACTAGTGCGAGGTGGCCACCAACGGCTCCTTCTGCCCGATTGGTCTTCGACAGCGTGCTAGCTATTGTGTCGTACCAATCGCCGAGCGGCTGGGACGTGTTCCCAGCCGCGGCGTACTTGAGGACGGAGCTGACCAACAGGTCGCGGACGGCGTCGTCGGTAACCGTGGCTGCGGCGAACATCTGCCAGGCTGTGGACATCGAGTGAGCGGTGCGAGCGACGCGTTTCGAGGGACACTGCTAATATCTTACTGGTGCTTGTCAAAGTATTCCTGAGCAACATCCGTTTCGTCAGAGTCCGACGCTGTGTTCAGTCTATAGTCTTACCTGCTATCCAGTGGTACCCCGTAAGTATCTGGATGGTGTTCAAGTTAGACCTTGGGCACTGTGCATGAACGCGGTCCACTCACTTGCGTGACTGCTGTACCACTTGGTTTCTTCAGACGTAGGTCAGTATGGGCTAACAAGGCCACCGGAAAGAGATAGAGCTCACGCATGTCGTACACAGACTGCGGGAACACGTTCGTGCCGAGCAGCTTGTCCGCATAGAGGTTGTACGCAAGGGCCCAGCTAGGTTAGGAGTGAGCTTGTACCGCGATATATCACTCAAACGTGTGATACGCACCTCGTAGTATTGCCGTACTGAAAAATAAATGGGTTAGAAAGTATCTGGCCACAATGGGTTGCTACGCACATTGAGGGTCAAGTGCGTGCCGTCAGTGGACGTGGCAAGCTTCTCCCATTGCTGGGCGTACTGCGACGCTGTTGACTATGTTCGAAACAGGGCGTCATCTCAATTGTTTTCATAGAGGGGGGGGGGCTGAGCGTACGTACGCTGTAACCGGAGGCTTTCGCCGTGTCGCCCTGTATAGCCGCAATCTCCGACATGGCCTTGATACCGATAATGCCTTTGATAGCGAGATTCGTCTGGTTGGCGGATGCGCCCTCCCAGTTCTCCGTGTCGAATTGGTTTCCTGGTTCCAGCGCGTTTCTCACGAGATACTGGGCCCATTTGTCGAGGAGGGTATACTGTCCACAGCGGCGCCAATGAGCAAGAAGCAAGACGTGGCGATGCAGCGGTCCCTACGTAGTTTTCGATCAGGGAGGTGTCGTTCGTCCTCTGGGTGTAGCTCAGAACCATGATGAGCATGTTGCCGGACTCTGAGACATTCGTGTGAGGCAGCTTCTAACACAATGCTTCTGGTCAGACGCACCTTCGACGGGCATGGGTGTATCGGCGCCTGTGCACCCCGTTCAGTTTCGGGTAGGTCATAATTGAGAAAACGAACGTCACCATTGTTATGCCCAGTTGCATTGGGATAGTTTGAGCCTTGTAGAGGATAAGCAAAACAAATGGACGACCGACAGAAAGTCTGACTCACCGACATCGTGAAGAGCCCAGTCGTTTGGATATTGCCCCGTAGCTTGGTACTCGAGAAGAGGCAGCAGTAGCTGCTTTCCGAGAGTGGGGTTGATGTAGCAAAAGAGCGGCCATGCTGGGAAGATGGCGTCCGCCGTGTTGACATTCTGCAAGCATGTAAGTAACGTGGTAAGTTATGTCGCGAAGGATATGCGCTTACACCGTCGCTGCTTATCTCTGCATGCCACGTTCGTCAGCGTAACAATATCTCCATGACGAGATGACCGAACCTTTGTGGAACATCAGGACGTCAGACGTGTTGAGGTCTGTCGGAAGCGTGATTTCGAGAGCCCCAAATGTCTGCCTGACCGAAAGCGCGACGATAGATGCGTAGTCATTGGAGACTTTCGATGCATCCTGGGCAACTTGTGCGTCGAAAGCATTGGCCCGCAATAGAGCGTCGGTATAATCGTTGAGAAATGCCAAGATCTAGATTTATCAGCGATACCTCACGACTATGTTGAGTTGCATGTGCTTACTGCCTCATTGGCGCTTGAATACCGCGACCAGAACGCAAGACGCCGCGCTTGAAGCTGATTATTCGCCACGATATACTGAACGGCCGGATCGCGGTAATGCCCGATGGAGAACACCACCGGCGCGGAAGCCGCGTTGACGGCACCCAAGTCATGAGCGAGACCGAACACCGGCCAGTCGTCCGAGACAGCACGGAAGTTGGGGTCCTGCGTGTTTGCGAGTACCCCTTTATTGACGAATTGGGATCGTACGACGATATCTTGGCCCGATTGCCAGGATGCTGTACCGCTAGGCTGAACACGAACCGTCAGTCAACTCGGACGTGGCCGCCGATGTCTCCCATAGTGGTACGCACGTTCAAAGTGGAATAGTAAGCAGAGCCATCTGGGCCCATGGTCAGCCTGTAGTGCAGTTCCATAGATGCCAAAGACACTCACCCTGAATACGATCGCTGACTTCCGTGTACGCATGCTGCACGTCCAACTGGACTGTGTGGGTGATGACGTCTCCCATAGTTGTACTCCACCGTGCTTCTAGGCTATTGTCCCCGGATATCCATTCCGCACTGATGTCAGAATATATCTGAACGTTATGGTCTTGGCCGTCGTTCGAGGCTGCAGATACAGCGAGGTAAGAGAACGGGAGGGACTGGTTCACAAAGTCGGCAGGCTGTAATGAGAATGGAATAAGACAAGAAACTTGTCAGTCAGGGGAGTAAGATTGACCTCGACGGGGCTAAGGAACGTGATAGTAAGATCGACCGGGCCGGCAGTCATTACGAAGATGCTTTGAGTGGAAGTAATCTGTGGCATGGCGGTGTCAACAAGGGAAGGAAGTGCGTCTTCGCAATTACCGACCTGGAGGCTCTTCTGCGTGGCCTTTGTAGAGTTCACACCCGCCGGCAGCCCAGGCGTACCGAGCCAGCCATAGGCTACCCCGTCTACTTTGGCGAAGCCTGCCCAACCCAAAATCTATAGCGTCAAATTCAGTACATGCCAGACAAGTACGTTGTGCACATCACCCACAGTTCCGCTCCAAAAAGAAGGCCAAACGTTGTTCAAAGCGTTGCCCTTCCCTTGGTTAAGCCATGCTGACAGGTAAGGGGACCGAACGGCGAGTGGGACTGCGGGGGGAATGAAGGGCGTCGCGGTCCCAGTGGTAGCTGCCAGCGCCAGAACCAAGCACGAGCACCAGGTTGCGAAGATGGTAACTGAGCGCATTGTGAGGCGCAGATGCGTGGAAGCACACCGACTGAGCGGAGGATGTAGTAGTACGGTACGGTGGGTGGTTATGCGCAGGACCGAGAGCTATATAGCACGGATTCATCACTGATGCCAACGAATTGGGGCGATTTTGATGCATTGCAGCTGTCAATCGCCTCCACTGCCGTCGGGCTGACTAGGGGCGTGAGAACGGCGTTATGACAAGCAGGTTAAGCAGTGCCATCTGCAGTGGGATTGCCGTCTCAACCTATGTGTGGTAGTAGTGTTGGCTGCGACACGCGCATGCAGCGATCTTGAGGTGTGCGCTGCGCTGGGGTCAATGCCCTGTCCCTCTTTATGGACGGCAGACGGCGCTGTTGACAAGCGCTATGCGAGCTTAAATGAAGCAGGGTACGGCTTGCACGTCCCGGTAACTGACAGATCGTAGTCAATAACAGATTCGAAAGAAGAAAGGCAAGTTTCGTCTGAGCGACTCACATCTCGAAAGGTACCACGACGCACCTCATCCACTGGCGGAGCGCGCTATGTGCGAACACACAAGCACCCCGGAAACGCACCCCGTTCATACAGGATATCTCGCGGCAGCGGGATGGGAGGACACAGGCGGGCTGTGAGAACTGCGAACACGCAATGGCGGCGACATGGTTGCTTAGCTACGGCCTACCACACCACACCATGCACGATACTTCGTTCGGCGTGCATGCGACTGAGGCGATCTGACTGTCTGCCTTGTGGACGAGTTGGACGAGTGTGTGGATTCATACGTATGTCGAAAGAGTGGAAGGGGAGTCTGATGGGAGGAAGGGAGATGCCACACAAGACGCGCTCACGCGAGAGCCACGTGGCCGCATTCACGGGGCAGTTCGAGGCGGAGTCGACTCGCTCTCTCGCGCTCTCTCACACTCCGACGTTCCTCCAGCCAAGGACGCGCCGTCCTCCTTCCTCCCCACCATGGACCTCCCAACCCCGCGTGAGCTGGAGCTGGAGACCCTACTGCGCCAGCGCGACGCGCAAGTCGCAGAACTCACGGTGCGTACTAACACTCCGCACCCGATATCTTGTCCCGCTGAACTCTCGACGCGTGCCAGGATGAGGTCACTCATCTTCGCCAGTTCCTCGCGAATCAGCCCCCACCGTCGACCACAGAGCCGACAACCATTCCACCAGCGTTGATGTCCCTGCTCTTGCCCCATCTGAACCAGCATACATCCTCCGCCACATCCGGCTCGAGCACAGTCACGACTGCACTCGTGCAGAGGACCAAGATTCTCCAAGAAGAGAACGACGAGCTTTATGAAATCCTAAGGACAGGAGAGACCGGCAGATTGAAAGAGGACGTGCGCGCCCTCAGGCGAGTCGTCCAAAAGCTGGAGGGGGCGCTCAGAGGTGCGTTAAGCGCGTGTACCTTCAAGCAACGACGAGTTGACAGGCCGTGGTTGTCGCAGAGTCCCATCAGGTCATAGCCGGTCTCACGTATGTGCAGACTTCCAAGTCGCTGCGGCTATCGCTCACTTGTCCTCTATAGCGCCGAACTGGAGAAGTCGCAAGACGCGCTTCTTCAAGCCCACGGGCGCCAACCCCACCGACCTCCGCACCAGCCCTCCCCGGCACCGCGGAACCACCAACCTCCACCTCATCTCTCTATTGGTGCTATTGGTGCGAACGGGTCTGGCAAGCTACCACCCACAGGGCCACGCGCTCACAAAAAACCCCGTCTTTCCGAGCCCCAAATATCTCCCACCACATCAAATTCCCCTTTACCGATTCCTCAGAAGCCCCACCTTTCCGCAGCGAACGCAACCCCGCGAGGGGTCTCGCGCGATAGTCGCACCTCAGTGGACAGGAAACCCGTTGACGGGATTAAGATGGAGGTTGATGACGATGCATCTTCGCGCCTTCGATCCCCTGTGCGGGAGCGCGACCGTCCGCCTCATCACGATAGGGAGCGCGACAAGCGCGATCGTGACAAGGACCGGCCCAGTGACCGTGCTCGGAATCGTGATCGCGAACGCGAACGAGAGCGCGACCGTGACCGCGATCAGGATAGGTCTTCGCGCCGTAATGGGAACGGTGGTGGCGGTGGCGGCAACAACGGTGGCTCGGGAGGGGGCGGAGGCGGTGGTGGAGGCGGCCGCAGAGGAGGCCGACGGACAAATGGCAACAATAACAACAACAGTAGCAGCACCAACAACGACCACGGGAATGGCACGGACCGGACGTTGGCGGAGCGTATGGGACTGTAATCGGACATTCAGCACGGAGGTGGCATCTTTATATTGTGGCAGGCACGCTCAAGCCGCCAGCGCTTTCCGCTCTAGTATATACGGTACGATGCTCTCTCTCGGACCATGCAACGTCTGTATCAATATCGGTCTAACCCTTCTGTATTTGTTTCTCCCCCACAGTTGTACTCATACTACCACGTTCACGCTCTCGTAATGCTTTGCGGAACCGGAACCGATATTCTATCGTATCGTTTGTTGTATCTATCCTATCCTTCTACGTGCTCGTGTACATGACGACTGACGTATCTCACCGACGAGGGCACTAGTAGACCGATCTTCGCACTCAGGCCGTTGTCACCTTACCGGTACTCCCTTGCCGTGAGGCACACTCGCCGACATACTATTTACATCTCACTGGACTAGTTATGCCGCACATGTGTTTTGTAGCATCCCCCCGGACTCTTCTCTCATTCCGATAACGTTGTACAAGTATACGATCGTGACAGCAGACTGGACTCGCTTCCTGCACCACGTACTCCTGGACGTCGCATACTAAAGTAGTCATGAGACGCTGCTCATCCGCGTTCACCGTCGAACATTGACACCTTGTATGTTCCAGGGCATCCACAACAGAAGGCGCACGCTGCGTACGACAGCGCACACGGTCGACTACATAGCGCGACCTATATGCAGCAACACCCGGTTCCGTCGTACGCGGGATCTTCTCGATACTCTCCGAACCCGCACCCTAACTTAACCTTGCTTTTAATAGGTACGCGAACGCTGCGACACGCCACCTACATGCTGCGTCCATACCACTGCAGCAGGCGAACAGTATATGCCAAGCACGCTCTTCGCTCGCCTGCGTCGAACCGTACCAGCTACTTCGGGATCGCTATCGCGCACAATCACAAGCATGGCCCTCTCGACAAGTCCGAGGACCCAATCTACCTCCCCACCAGCAAGCCCGCCCGGGGAGCCTAGGTGGACGCATCCCAATCCGCTTCTCTGCAGACGCACCCGGTACCGTACGCACCTGCAGTGCTCTCTTCGCCCTACCTCGGGCGGCATGGACGCACGAGAAGTCCTGTCCGGCCCCTCCCTAACCGCCCGCCCGACCCCGCTGCTCGACACAGTTGCGACAGCCCCGCCCTATCACTAGCATCCCCCGCTAGCCATCCCGATCGGTGGTGCGTTCGGAACCTTTCTGGGCGGCGTCGGGGCCTCGCGCGCACGGGCAGCCACAGCCCTATGCCCGGGGGAACAAGCACGAACCTGTCACCTACCTCGGGAGACCTTGGGCTTAGGCAGGGGATCGGGCTGAGGGTGTATATCGATGGTAGTGCCACAGTCCACTAGAGCGTGCACGGCGCTCCGTCTGTGGCCTGAGTCCGAAGACGCCGTTCGGTGCTCTTCGGGCCCAAGGTCGCAACGCGAGCGTGGCGTTAAACGTGGCGTTCGTCGGCTCTCAGCCGGAGGACGCGCCGCGTTTGAGCGAGGGCGCGCCTCGCGGTCCTGTGGTCGAAACGGCGCGCCCACAAGGCTCAAGCCGAGGTCTGGCGCGCGAGGCAGCGCACGGAGCTGCGCCGCGGGACGCACGGCGCAGCAGGTTCGCGTTTGCGTTCGCTTGCGTCGGCGCGGGCCACATATGAGGTATGTTTTAGCATTGCACGCTGGCACCGCCCGAGTCGCGCCGCTGCCGTTACCCATAGTAGCCGGCGTCGCGACCGGGCCTCTGCCCACTCTGGAGTCTGCGGATTGCAACGCGTCCGCTTGGGAATCATGACGAGCCCCCGCTGCGCATGCGGGGACCGGTGGGTGCGCTCGCGAGTGTCGCGCCCGTCCCATGGATGCATTGGGAATCGGATGATGGCCAAGGGTCGGGATGATATACGCATATGTATACCCTGCGCCGGGCCCGACGAAGTGCGCCACCCTGAGGCGGGTTCGAGCTCGGGGCGACGGGAGAAGAGGCTCCGGGTGGGCGGTCCAATCATGCAACATGTGCGCAGGCGCGAAACATTGATAGACATGCATATAACAGTTAAACATATGTGGCGACATGTCGAGGACCCCTACGCGCGCGGGCCGCGGACTGCACCGTATTTGGCGGCTGCGCTCGCTTCGACGGGAACGGGTTACGGGGAGCGCAGGAAGCTCACACGGGTCGCGAGCGTACAGGCGAGCCCCGACCCGCCCGGGGCGCTCAGCGCGCAGGTCAGGCTTGTTGATCGTGCCGAGGAATTTAGTGCAGCTTGTGCACTGCAGCTGGCGGCTGCGTGACTCGGACGCAGCAGCGGCAGCATTGACCCTGGACGCACGGTGGACGCTGCGGACATGAAAACCCGATGGTGATTTACTGACCAATGTACACATCCAGATATCTGGGTGCGCATTCGCCACGTCGCCGGGCGCTCTCCTTGGGAGCACTGGATGCGTAACTGAACAGTGTCAGAGTTCCCCGGGCTCACGCTACGGCTGCGTGCGGTGCGCGCGAACACGGCCCATCTTGCAGCATTCGCCCCAGAAGATCCAGGTGCGTTTGCTCGGGGATGCATGATGTGCTGTACTAAACTGCATCATCCAGCGCCCAGCGTTCGCCGTAGAAGTGGCGTTAGAATGAAGTGCAAACCTACGCACTGACAGCCCTGGGGCGCGCCCGCGTTCACTTAGCTTCCGGGGTGCGAACCTTCTGCGCGCAGGGCCGTGATGCAGATACAGATACAATCAACCGTGCTTGCAATTGCGCTGGTCGACGTCGACGTGTTGCAGGGAAGAAGGAAGGCGGGCGATGATGCGTGTGTAAGTACTTGCCCGGGACCACGGCGGGGCCGGAGCATCGTACATCAGGACACCCTTCGAACTTGTCCACGCCGTCGACGTCCGCGGGGAGCCTGGGGGCGCGCCCATCCAGGGCCCTCCCCACGTACGATCAGGACGGGCCGTCAGGGAACGAGGGAGCTCGTCCTTCGGGATCATAGGACTGTGATGCATGCATGCCAGTGTATAGTGTGTGTATACGCAGGTCATCAAATCCAGATATACGGCCGCGGACAGCCCCAGCGTCAGAACGCGCAGAGTGCGGACCCAGCGCGCTGAGAACCCTGCGCAATCTTCACTCGAGAAGTCATGGACGCAGCGAGAGTTAGTGTTCAGACCTGTGCTGGCGGTACGAGTGCTGCTGCTGCAATACCGCAACGCTGGCGATTGGGCGAATGCAGACGTGGACGCGAAGGATGTATGGCGACAACGTTTGCCCAAAGACACGTGGATTCTACAGCTAGCCTACACAGGTGTCGACCTCGGGAGGACGGAGTTGTACGAAGTACACTAGGCATGTACTCGGAGCAGTGGGCGCGGCGCCCGGGACGGAATTAACCAGCAGAAGGAGGGTGGTGGTGCGTGCGTACTGGTAGCGGGATTACTACAGCATATATGTAGTTTATAGCAGTTAGGTGATGGCGGCGGCGGCATGCGCGCGCGGGGGAGGGTATACACTATGTATGCAGGGGGACGGAACGGGAGGGGGAAAGACACCGAAGGCCCAAAGGAATGCAGGAGCTCTATACAGGGGAAATGCGAAGGAGCGGGAGGATGCGCGCAGAAAGAATGGCGAAGGAATGCGTATGGCCCCAGAAGATGCGAGTGCGCAAGCGCGGGCGGAGAGACAACATGATGATGAGGACGCGATGAGGATGATGACAGCGAGGGAAACCCGGGGAAAGAAAGACCGTGAAACCGCGAATAAACTGTGGTTGTAGTGTACGGGTGATGATACCGGATGAGAGAGACATGAGACCCCGCGCGCCCGCCCCACGCCGGCGAGAGGGCGTCGAGCGCGCCCGGGACCGGAGCGACGACGGGGGGCGGAGGGGGGATGACATGAACATGAAGGTGTCATGATACAGCGCCGCCAAGTCTACGCACTCGCGCCATTAGACACGGACGGCGCGCGCGGCGACAGGAGGTCACTTGGCCCCGGGCCTCTGCGTCCTGCCGCGCGCGTACGGTTTCTCGGTCGGCCGGCGCGCGCACGCCAGCTCGTCCCTGTGCGCGACTTCGGGGGTGGGGGATCGGGGCGCTCAGCGCGCGCGCAGGAGCACAGGGTCAATGCGACTCACAGCCTAAGCCCCGCCGCCGTGGGCTGATCGTGCGCGAGAGCGCTGATGGCGGGCTCGCACTAGGAATGCTAGTGAGATCAGGGATGATGATCTGCGTGGAGCGCGCGCCGCGCGAGGGCGGCGTCGAGGGCGGCGAGCGCAGCACGGGGCGTTTTGCGCCGGGGGTGTCGAAGGCCGAGGAGGGGATGGGCGGCACGGGCGGCGGCGCGTGCGGGGACTGGGGTGGTGGGGGCGGCGAGTGGGAGCGCGTGCGACGGGTGTATGCGACCGAGGGCGAGCGACGGTGCGAACGCCTGCGGGGCGTGCTTCCGGGTGAGGAGAAGGACGAGGACGCGGGAGAGGCCAGCGGAGAGTCACACTGCGCGTTGCGCGTGCCAAACTCGTCTCCGTCAAACCAGAGTTGCTGCTGCACCTTGGTGCTCATGGTGGATGGTGGGGGGTGGTTGAGCTTTTCGAGCAGGGGCGAGCCGACGAGGCGCGGCGGGATTGGGGGCTCGTTGAGGTTTGAGGGCAGCTGGAGGCGCGAGCGCGAGGAGATGCGACGCGGGAAGGCGGGGCGGGAGGGGAGGGGCGAAGGCACGAGGGGTGGTGAGGGCATGCGCGGAGGAGGGACACAGAGAGACATGCAGGTGCAGTACAGGCAGGTGGTGGTGCGAGTGCAGGTAGTCTGGAGCAGCGGGCAGAGAGCAGAGGACGGCACAGCTGGCGAGAAAGCGTGGGCAGCGGAGGAGGACGAGGGTGGGCGTATATATAGAAGCAGCTCGAGGAGACAAAAGAAGGGTGCTTGTGTCGAAGGCCGGGAGACTGCGATACGCGCTGTGAAGGGACGCCGAGCGGTGTGGCACTACCCCTCGGACTCGGATGCACACGCCGCCAGATTCGGACGCTTCGATTTCGGATTACATTCGAAACGCCTCGAGTCCTCCAACAAACGCCGACAACGCATGTTACGATCCCCACATCTCGTCCATCTCGTCACACTCACCTTGCGTGCCCGTATATCACCCGCCCGAGGACAGCTTACATTGCGCGCAAGGCGCCCCGACCGAGCGAATCCTCCGAGGAAGAGGCCACGCCCTGGCAGCGTCTACGGCCGCTGTCCTCGGTGAGCAGAGCAGAGAAGGTGTGTCCGTCCGCAGACGCCCAATCTCCGCCCTCCCAAGTTGTATGCCTGCCAAATCTGGCGTTCGGCTGTACTCGGCAGCCCCTCGCTGAGCTTCGCGTCCGTGTCGGGAGACGAATCGCCGTCTCGGGCGCACTCGCACTCTCACCGTCTCTGGATATCTCACCCTGCCCGACCGCTGCGCACCCCTTCTCGCTCCTCCGTAGCGCCTCGTCTGCACCCTGCAGGCAGATCCGAACCCCGTCCGCAAATGTACAGGCTGCCCTCTTCTCCCCATGAATACGCCTATCCTCCCACCCGCGTCCAACGGTGTGGACGAACTCCTATCTCTTCTTAGACTTCCCCGTCCGCTTCTTCGCCGTCTTCCTCGTGCCACCATAAAGCTATACCAGGCAGGCATGCCCGACCCTCGTCACACCGTCTGTCGGTAGCCAGATATTCCTCCGCCCATCGGTTGCACCCTCGCCTAGATCCGTTCCTTGTTGCCAACTTAATGTTGCCAGCAGTGCCAGTCACCTTCCCGGTGTTCAAACTTCCCAGCGCTCGCTTCTCATATCCGGACAACAAACGTTACAACAAATCCAACGGCTGTCATCCAGACAACAACAGATGCCCTTTATTTCAAGCCCAATCAATGAATCTGCTGCTCCCACACTCAAAAAGACACTGATCATCTGAACGTGCTTCCTCCCGTTCGAAGCCGCTGTAAGACGTACAGCACCTCCTCCGTCGCTTGTTCTGATCGCTGATGTTCTTATCACGGACACACCCGTTCATTGTCCTCTCGGAGCACAATGAGCGTTTCTGGGGCGACCGTCGCGGCGCTGCTCGCTACTTACTCTCGATGAGAAACGCCGCCTAGTCCGCCATTAGGTGAGATTCGCTGGACAGACATCTCTCCGCGCTGGTTCAAGTCGTTCTCCACATGGCGAGTTGGTCTCACGTTCATTTTCCAAGGTCTTCTCGTTTCGCTCCGGAGTTACCCTCAGTCCAGTTTCTCTTGCGCCGTCTGCCTGACTGTGCACTGTACTCCTAGTACTCATCGACATCCTTTACCAAGTCTCTCTCGACTTCGCCATACTCTTCGCCACCCTTGCATACAGCACATGTGAAGATATTTACCTTCTGCTCATCACAACTATAAGTCAGTCCTCGTGAACCCAATTTGCCCCAGTTGCCTCTTGTGTCCTTACCACCATGTTCGTCTTCTCTGAATCTCCCCTCCGACGGCAAACAAGCCTCGCGCCCACCACCACCTGGTTCTCGTGTATGGTAAGTCACAGACCCCATTCCGTTCGGCGTTGATTATCCATACATGTTTCTCGCCAGGGCTCGCTGCTCGCTTGCCACCCGACCCGCTTTTGCACCTTCTAGGAGATCGTCGGTCGACGCTGATCGCATATTGGGCCACTAGCTTGCAATCTCGCCCGCTCTCGCGCGATCAGCGTACTTCCTCCGTCCTGAATGCAATCCGCCCATCTAGGCTAACATCTAATGCGCCACCGCCAGCCTCTTGTCAGCCTTCTCGCGACGGGCGGCCATACAGGGGGGCGCAAGCCCGTCCTGGCCATTCACCGACCTCTGGCAGGAACCTCTTCGCTGCACGCTCTCTTACCCCGGCGGTTTTTTCTCCTGCATTTTTCCGCTCACGCCGCTGGTCTCTGGCGCTTTCCTTCACCGTTGAGCAATTCACATGCACCCCTCGAGCTCCGCGCGTTACCCAGCTATGCCCTCCGCACGCCGCGTCTTCCTCGCCGGACTTCCATTGCTTCCGTTCTTCGTCCGCTGTGTGCCTGCACCGTGGCCACACGTTTCCTCGGGATTTCGCCGGGACGCGCATGCACCCTTTCTGGTCACGGGGACGCCGCCGCACATGCTCGTAGCGGCGCAAATGTCGTCCGCGACGGCGCTCGCGACACCAGCGGACGCTTCGGCGACAGTTGCCTTTCTGGCAGTTCACGCCTCGCCCGCGAGCGCTCCCGACGCGGATCCTCCTGGGCGCGCCCGCCGCTCTGAGGCGATTCTATTCTTTCCCCCTCCGGATGTGCTTCTACCGCCTTCCCCTCCAGCGCCGACCGTGACAACGTCCATGCCGCCGGCCGCCGCTGCCCAACCACCCGGTGCGATTGTGGCGGCGGCGCCTCCCACTGGCGCGCCCGCCGCAAACGGCGATCTCAACCTGAATGCGGACTCAGGCGGGCGCCCATCGCGCCCCCTCGTGATGGCATACTACCCCGACTGGGCGGCAGACGCGTTCCCCCCGGAGAAGATCGACTTCGGGCGGTTCGACTGGGTCGACTTCGCGTTCGCCGTACCCGGCGCCGACTTCAACCTTACATGGGACGGCTCCGACGACGCCCCCGACCTCCTACGGCGTCTAGTCAGCCGCGCGCACGCGAAGAATAAGAAGGTCAAGCTCAGCGTGGGCGGCTGGACAGGAAGCAGGTGCGTAGACTTTAGTGGGCCCTGCACGTATGTTATCTCCGGCTGCAAACTGCTACTGCGCGTGCAGGGTCCTTCGTGCACGCAGCGCGCGAAATTCGCTCATAACATGCTGACCGGGCTCGTCCGCTCCAGATACTTCTCGGCCGCGGCTGCGTCCCCACAAACACGCGCGGCGCTCGCAGGCAACATCCTCGCGCTGTACACGCAGTTTGGGCTCGACGGGATCGACCTCGACTGGGAGTACCCTGCACAGGACGGCGCAGGGGGCAACCTCGTCAGTCCGAACGACGGCGCGAACTTCCTCGCGTTCTTGCGTGTGCTCCGCGCGACGCTCCCGCAAGGCGCGGTCATCACCGCCGCAACGCAGACGGTGCCGTTCGCGGGCGCGGACGGAGAGCCAATGCAGGACGTTTCTGCGTTCGCGGAGGTGCTCGACTGGGTGCTGCTCATGAATTACGATACGTGGGGCTGTGAGTGTTCTTTCCCCTGCTCTTCCGGGCTTCGCCGTCCTCCTATCGCCGTAAAATGCATATGCTGACCCCTGTCCTTATTCTTCCCCTTCTTTCGCTCCTTCGCTCCCGGATCCACACCTTCTTCGGAACTGCGCGCGCTCCACTTTGTGTGTCCTATCTGCAGCTTCGGACACGCCTGGCCCCAACGCACCCCTTGGCGACGCGTGTAGCAACTCGACGCAGGGCAGCGCGAGTGCGCTTGCGGCGCTCCGCACGTGGACGGCTGCGGGCTTCCCCGCGTCCCAACTCGTGCTCGGGGTTCCCTCGTATGGGTACATTTCGCGCACGTCTGCCGCACTCCTCCGCACGCGTGGCCAATCCATGCGACGCACAACCCTACGGCCTTGGCGGTTTCACAAGCGAAGACACAACGGTGTACGCAAAACACGGCGGCACCGCGTCCTGGAATGGGTGGGTGCGCTGGTGGACAAAACGAACATCCTCTCTACCGGCTCCACCCTGGTCCATAACGAGGACGGCGGCACAGACAACGGCCAGGTCCAATTCCGCGACCTCGTAGCCCAAGGGGTCCTCCAGCCCTACCTCAGTAACAACACCTCCCCTAGCACCCTCAGCGCCCTTCGCTCAAAGAAGACGGACGAGAACGCGGAGGGGCGGCGACTGTTCGCGGGCGGGGGCGGGTTCGAGCGGTTATGGGACGCGTGCTCGAGCACGCCGTTCCTGCGGTCCGCCGGCGCGCGGCAGGTCATCACATATGACGACCCGGTGTCACTCGAGATGAAGGCGCAGCTCGCGCGCGCGGCGGGCATGCGCGGCGTGAACCTGTTCGACATCAGCGGGGACACGGACAACTGGGACCTCGCCGACGCGCTGCTCCGCGGCCTGGGCGTCAAGTAAAGGCCGTCTGGGTACTAAAGACTTGGGCCCACTCGTTTGACATTGTGCTGTGCATACTTATGAAAGCCTGGCGCTACGAAGGGGGAGGAGGACTAGGCGAACAGGGCCGAACGTGCGCTGGATGCACATAGCACTAACGACTCTACTTGTGGATGCCGACTTGCAAATGCAATATGCTGCGAGCAGGATGTGCTTTGTTACCGAAATATACTCCGTGAATATGGGCACATCGTGAGGCGTCTGCATATCTTGAATGTGACCCGCCGCCAGAAGGATGAGTTGCATGCCGGCGGGAGAAGGAACCGCGTAGCTAGGCGCCGGTTGATGAACCAGAAGAGGAACTTCTGAGGAACATGGTCGCCGTCGCGTCAGTTGAACTTTCAACTCAACCCACGCACGCGTTGTCCACACCCAACCACCGTGCTACCTCCGCGTGCCGTTCTTCGCGTGCCTGTTCTACCCACCATTTCGCAACCACCCGCTCCTTGTTATCCTTTTAGTAGCGAAGACGCGTCAGCCGCACCCGAGAGACACGCACTAACGTTACCTTCAACAGCAAGCAACCGCTTCCGCGCACCCTCGGGCGTCCGAAACCCCCTCGGAGACGCGTCGAGCTGGCAACCGAACGCTTACGAAGCTGAATACCGCGCGCCGGGCGTAGCAGTCGTCGCCCCGCATGAACAACTTCGACCCCACGCGTCCCATGGTGCCTGCGTCGGGCGGCGCAGACCTCACCGCGTTTTTCGCGGCGATGCAGCACCAGATGCAGACGCAAGGTCTTCAGCCGCAGATGCAAACGCAGGGTCTTCAGCCGCAGATGCAGATGCCCGTGCAGGCCAACATGCCCGGCGTCCAATGGCAGGGGCAGTTTTGGCCACAACAACTCCCGCAACAGCAACAGCAACCTCAATCACAGCAGCAGCAGTGGATCCCCGGGCCTGGGCCGAGCGCGGGGCCGCAGCTTCAGGCAGTCCCCCAGCCGTCTGTGCAGAGTCTGCAGAGCATGCTCGCGTCTGTGTACCAGCTGTGCGTCCAGCAACAACAACAATTACAACAGCAGCAGCAGCAGCAGCAGCAGCAGCAGCAAGTGCCGCACTTGTACTTGCCGGCGCTGCCACAACCGCCACAACCGCCGCCACCAGCACAGCAGCAGGCGCAGCTGTCGTCGCCTGTGGGCGCTATGATCGATGACGAGGCACGCCTTATTGAGGCGCTGAAGAGCTGCAGGGGGAAGGGTATCACGCCTCGCCAGGCGTTGGAGAAGCTGCATGGGGTATGTACGCGGTTCTTGACATCGGAGCTTAACTGTGCTGAACTGGCGCTAACGAACGTTTTGTAGGTTAATAACCACAGTGCTTCTGGTAAGATCCCGGACAAGGACTATTAATCTACGAAGTTTCTGTATGAAACTTACACTGGGGTATCGTCTTATAGATTGGAAAGATTACTTTCTCGACCATCATGAACGATTGTGTGCACACGTCAAGCCTCCTCTCCCGAGACCAACGTCCGTCTCTAATGGCCCGTCCTCATCCCAAGCCGGGCGGTCGTCGATTAATACGTCAGAACGACCGACGAATGCGCCACAACGGTATGTCTCTCCCATCCGCCGCGCCGCGCATTCTTATCCCAAAGCTCGCAGGCAACGCCCGCCCGATTCTCGATCGCACCTCTCCAACGACAAGTCCCAGCACTGCGTGGCACCGCGCCTCCCCGAGTCTGCCAGAATATCGCGGTCACAAAACAGGCGCCCCTCTCCGCCCTCTACGCAGGCCCAAGAGTCCGAATTCGAGTTCTCCCACTCGCCTAGCGCATGGGCAAAGACACCTCCTGCGGCCCCCGTCCTGGGTAGCCGGCGCACGCGCGGCGAGCCTATCGCACACTTCCACGCGGGCACGTGCATCCCGTTCACGGAGAGCCGCATGAAGCCCTCTCCGCCTCTAGAAGAGGATGCGGGTACTGGCGGGAAGTTCACCCCGGCGGACCACCGCTTTTTTATCCACTACCTTCGCTGGCGGCTCGCGAAAGACCCGTTGGTGAAGCGCGACGTGCTGTATGGGGAGCTCGCAGAGCAGGTATGTTCGAGCCAGGGGAAGCCTCAACGTATACTGACTGACGCGTCCATCGTTAGACACCCTCGCACGACGTGGACGCGTGGAAGCGGCACTGGGACAATCACCCACAGCTGCCTGACCAGGTCGTCATCGAGGCCGGGAAGCGCGCGGCGGCACCGCGTTCCTCACAGCGCTCGGATGAGCTCCTCCAGCATGCCACTACTGGCGAAGGCTCCGTGGAGTCTGCAGGCGACGATGACAGCGATGAGGAGCGAGAACAAGACGAAGGCCAGAACACTCAACGAACTAAGCGCGCCCCCGTGCGGCGGGCCGGCAAGAAGAGGGGAGAGCGGCTCCCGATTACGGAGGAGGACTTACGGGTGATGGCCCGGTACATGTTCGAACGCGGGTGGTCTGTGTCCGGTCCCAAGCGCCGCTGGATCGAGTTCGCGGAGCAACCAGAGGTAAGCAGCTTGGGCTCTCCGTTCTCTGGGTCGCGCGGCGCCGCACAGTACCTGTTCGTCGGCGTCGTTGGGTATGGGCTGAGCTGATCGTGTCGTTCGCCCATACAGAATGAGGGGAAACGCACGTATGAGGGCTGGTACTCGATCACCATTCCTCGGTCGCCACACAGGACAGGTACGCAGCCTGTCAATATTTGCTTCCTTACGCGTTCTCAGTCCGGAGAATATTGATCTCTCTCTTTAGCGCTCGAAAAGTACCTCGAGGAACTTCATAAAGAACGCGGTCTAGTGCCAAAGCCGTCCAACGAGGCCCAAAGCGGAGACCCCCCTGTAGTGGACCTTGAGACATCGTCAGAGAAAACTGATGACAAGGAAGAGCAGAAGCCGACGCCTCTGGAGGTTCACAAACACAGTCCTCCTACGTCCACTGCGATATTTGATCTGGAAGGCAGTCGTTCACGAAAGCGCACCGCCGAGGAGCCGACTCCCAAGGACGAGTCCCCAGAACGCAAGCGGCCGAGAGAGGGTACTCCTTCGGACGTAATCGTAGTATCTGATTGAGGGTACGGTTACTGTACACTGTGTATTTGCTTCCGAATTCGCTCGGCGGTTGTACAAATGGCACGGTATGTTGTTAGTTGCTGAGTTGCTAAACCTTAGACACAGATTACACGGAGAGGGATTGATCTATATGCTATTTGACTTATATGCACGGTTACATACACTTCTCCTACTACGTACTCGCTGAGTCCGCCTACAAAGCCACAGCGAACTCCCTTCGTCCTCGTCGCTGACCATGGCCTTGACAATGAGGTGCTTGGTGTGCATCGGCAGACATGATAGCAGGTACCTCTGCACCCACCTTCGTCTTGCCGACGAACAAACTCCAGAGCATGCTGACGCCCTAGCTGACCATGCTAACCTCAAGCTTGTGCTCGCGCTGGCCCCAGCCCGACGATATCCTTGAGCGTGAGATCGTTCTCGAGTTCGAAGTGGTTCTAGAGCGTCCAGTCGATCCAGTTGTACCTTGTCCATCTTCCGCGGGATCGACTCCGAGGGGCCGATGAACAGCAGGGCGAACTTCACGAACCCGTTCTTGTACGCCTCGATGTTCTTCTTGCCGTCGATGAGCTTGTAAAGCTCGTCGCAGACGAAGACCGCGCCGAGCCATGGGGCATAAGTGACACAGTGCTCGCTTATGTATCTTGGGGCGATATCTTGGACCGGGGCCTTTGAGGTCAACGTCGACAGCACTGTGTTTGTATATGATGAGTGCTACTGTAGCTTCATTGTATTACTCTCGATAATTTACCAGGTCCCTAGCTGTGCAATCAGGTGTTGCTGCGGGGGATCAGCGCCTCCGCGTACATTCGGACACTTTGATTCTGAAGTGTAGAGAAGTCTGCGAGTGTGAAGTTGCCTCACCAACTTGACTATTTGTGAGAAGTGTGGCGCGACCTACTGACGCCACTGAAACACCTGGGAGCATCCTCGCTCGGGCGGATGATGGCATCCATCACTATTCCACACTCTCTAGACTCACAGAAGCTTGAGGCCACCGTCGTGCCGCCTTAGGGACACTCAACTCGAAGCGGCACATGGACCCACCTGCTGCATGCAGCCTCGTATCTTATGGCCGTCGAGAAAAAGATCAAGAGCATGGTGACCTCAAACCCCATCCAGCCGGAACAGAAGCAAGATCTCCATCCGCGTGTGTAGTGTCGTACGCGTTGATACCGTCTTCGCAGTGACCGGAAGACGCGAAACCCTGACGGAACCGACGACATCTGTTCCTTAGTACCGCACTGCGTAAGAGATGTTTCTGCACACAAGTGCAAGTGAGTATATTAGCACATATATCATGCAATTGTCTCTTACCATGTGCGTATATTTTTCTGCTCGTGTGTCGACGAGCTGGTAGTGATACAGTAGTAACCGGGCCAGGCGCTTACATCATCATTGAATGCGGCCACGTGGCTCTCGCGTGAGCGCGTCTTGTGTGGCTCTCCCATCCTCCCATCAGACTCTCCTTCCACTCTTTCGACATACGTATGAATCCACACACTCGTCCAACTCGTCCACAAGGCAGACAGTCAGATCGTCTCAGTCGCATGCATGCCGAACGAAGTATTGTGCATGGTGTGGTGTGGTAGGCCGTAGCTAAGCAACCATGTCGCCACCGCGAGTTCGTCGCCGTTCTCACAGCCCGCCTGTGTCCTCCCATTCCGCCGCCGCGAGACATCCTGGATGACCGGGATGCGTTTCCAGGGTACTTGCGTGTTCGCACATAGCGCACTCCGCGACCAGATGAGGTGCGTCGTGGTACCTTCCGAGATGCAAGTCGCTCAGACGAAACTTACCTTTCTTCTTTCGAATCCGTTATTGACTACGATCTGTCAGTTACCGGGACGTGCAAGCCGTACCCTTCTTTATTTAAGCTCGCATAGCGCTCGTCAACAGTGCCGTCTGCCGTCCATAAAGGGTAACAGGGCATTGACCCCAGCGCAGTGCACACCTCAAGATCGCCGCATGCGCGTGTCGCAGCCAACACTACTACCATAAGTACGTAGGTTGAGACGGCAATCCAACTGCAGATGGCACTGCTTTAACCTGCTCGTCATAACGCCGTTCTCACGCCCCTAGTCAGCCCGACGGCAGTGGAGGCGATTGACAGCTGCAATGCATCAAAATCGCCGTGGTTCGTTGGCGTCAGTGATGAAAGTCGGTGCTATATAGCTCTCGGTCCTGCGCACAACCACCCACCGTACCGTACTACTACATCCTCCGCTCAGTCGAGTGTGTCTCCACGCATCTGCGCCTCGCAATGCTCTCAGTTACCATCTTCGCAACCTGGTGCTCCTGCTTGGCTCTGGCGCTAGCGGCTACCACTGGGACCGCGACGCCCTTCATTCCTCCTGCAGTCCCACTCGCCGTCCGGTCCCCTTACCTGTCAGCATGGCTTAATCAAGGAAAGGGCGCCGCTTTGAACGACGTTTGGCCTTCTTTTTGGAGCGGCACTGTGGGTGGTGTGCACAACCTGCGTGTCTGGCATGTACTGAATTTGGCGCTGTAGAATCTGGGTTGGGCAGGCTTCGCCAAAGTAGACGAAGTAACCTATTGCTGGCTCGGTATGCCTGGGCTCATGGCGGGTGTGAACTTCACAAAGGCCACGCAGAAGAGCCTCCAGGTTGGTATTTGCGAAGACCCGCTTCCTTCCCTTGTTGACACCGCCATGTCACAGATTACTGCCACTCAAAGCATCTTCGTAATGACGGCCGGCCCAGTCGATCTTACTATCACGTTCCTTAGCCCCGTCGAGGTCAATCTTGCTCCCCCGATTGACAAGTTTCTTGTCTCATTACTTATATTCTCATTCCAGCCTGCCGACTTTGTGAACCAGTCACTCCCGTTCTCTTACCTCGCTGTATCTGCAGCCTCGAACGATGGTAAAGACCATGTCGTTCAGATATACTCTGACATCAGTGCGGAATGGATATCTGGGGACGATAGCCTAGAAGTCCGGTGGAGTACAACTACGGGAGACGTCATCACGCACACAGTCCAGTTGGCCGTGCAGCATGCGTACACGGAAGTCAGCGATCGTATTCAAGGTGAGTGCCTTTAGGATCTATGGATATTCCTTGCAGGCTGACCATGGGCCCAGATGGCTCTGCTTACTATTCCACTTTGAACGTGCGTATCACTATAAGAGGCATCGGTGGTCACGTCCGAGTTGACTGACGGATCGCGTCTACTAGCCCAGCGGCACAGCATCCTGGCAAACGGGCAGAGATAACGTCTTACGATCGCAGTTCGTCAACGACGGGGTACTCGCAAACTCGCAGGACCTCAACTTCCGTGCTGTTTCGGACGACTGGCCAGCGTTTGCCCTCGCTCATGACTTAGGTGCCGTCAACGCGGCTTCCGCGCCGGTGGTGTTCTCGATCGGGCATCACCGCGATCCGGCGGTCCAGTATATCGTGGCAAATAACCAGCTTCAAGCGCGGCGTCTTGCGTTCTGGTCGCGGTACTCGAGTTCCAACGAAGCAGTAAGCATACACAACTCAACATTGTCGTGAGGCATCGCTGACTAATCTAGATCTTGGCATTCCTCAACGATTACAACGACGCTCTTGTGCGGGCTAATGCTTTCGACGCACAAGTTGCCCAGGATGCATCGAAAGTCTCCGATGACTACGCATCTGTCGTCCCGCTTTCGGTCAGGCAGACATTTGGGGCTCTCGAAACTACGCTTCCCGCAGACCTCAACACGTCTGATGTCCTGATGTTTCACAAAGGTTCGGTCATCTCATCATTAAGATAGTGTTATGCTGACGGACTTGGCATGCAGAGCTAGGGAGCGACGATGTAAGCGCATATTCTTCGTGATATAACTCATTATGTTGCTTACATGCTCGTAGAACGTCAACTCGGCGGACGCCATTTTCCCAGCGTGGCCGCTCTTTTGCTACATCAACCCCACTCTCGGAAAGCAGCTACTGCTGCCTCTTCTCGAGTATCAAGCTACGGGGCAATATCCGAACGACTGGGCTCTTCACGATGTCGGTGAGCCAAACTCTCCGTCGCGCGTCCATTTGTTTTGCTTATCCTCTGCAAGGCTCAAACTATCCCAATGCAACCGGACATAACGAAGGTACGTTCCTTCTCTCAAATATTACTTACCCGAAACCGAACGGCGTGAATAGGTGCCGATACATCTATGCCCGTCGAAGGTGCGTCTATCGAGGAACATCGCGTTTGAAGTGGTCTCATACGAATGCATCAGAGTCCGGCAACATGCTCATCATGGTGCTAAGCTACACCCAGAGGACGAACGACACCTCACTGGTCGACAACTACGTAAGGACCGCTGCATCGCCACCGTCTTGCATCTTGCTCATTGGTGGATTGCGGACAGTATAACCTCCTCGACAAATGGGCGCAATATCTCGTGGGGAACGCGCTCCAACCAGGAAACCAATTTGACACGGAGGACTGGGAGGGCTCACTCACCAACCAGACGAATTTAGCTATCAAAGGCATCATCGGCATCAAGGCCATGTCGGAGATTGCGGCCATGAAGGGCGACACGGCGAAGGCCTCCAGCTACAGCGTACGCATGCTCAATCCTCCTTCTTCGAAGACAACTGACTTGACACCCTGTTTTGGTGATAGTCAACAGTGTCGCAGTACGTCCAACAATGGGAGAAGCTCGCCACGTCCACTGACGGCACGCACCTAACCCTCACTGTGCGCAGCAACCTGTTGTAATCAGATACTTTCTAACCTTCGTTATTTTACAGTACGGCAATGATACAAGGTGCGTATCACACGCTCAAGTAATGCTTCACGGCACAAGCTCACTCTTAACCTAGCTGGGCCCTTGCGTACAACTTCTATGCGGACAAGTTGCTCGGCACGAACGTGTTCCCGCAGTCTGTGTACAACATGCGTGAGCTCTGCTTTTCTTCGGAGGTCTTGTTGACCCATACTGACCTACGTCCGAAGAAACTGAGTGGTATAACAGTCACGCAAGTGAGTGTACCGCGTTCATGCACAGCGCCCAAGCTTGAACTTAAACCTCATCCAGACGCTTACGGGGTGCCATTGGATAGCAGGTAAGCCTACACGCCAAACGCAGCGTCGACGTCTAACACACCGGATGTTACCCAGGCATACATTGACAAGCACCAGTGAGATATTGGCAGTGTCCCTCGAAACGCGTTGCGCGCATCGCTCACTCGATGTCGACAGCCTGGCAGATGTTCGCCGCAGGTACGGTCACCGACGACGCCGTCCGCGACCTGTTGGTCAGCTCCGTCCGCAAGTACGCCGCAGCTGGGAACACGTCCCAGCCGCTCGGCGACTGGTACGACACGATAGCTAGCACGCTGGCGAAGAACAATCGCGCAGAAGGGGCTGTTGGTGGTCACCTCGCACTGGTATGAACGGCTCGCCAGTGTTTGGCTGTATCTCCTTATTGACGTGCCGTGTCTACAGCTTGCGTTGCAATCAAACTCCTCAATCGCGCCCAGCATCCCATCCGCGTCTGAGGGCAGCGGTGCGCCACCATCGCCAGGGGCCTCAGCTACGACTCCGACTACCTCCGCCTCCCCGACGGGAGACCGACCAAACTCAGCGGTGCCTCGGGCCGTGCATCGACTCGGCTTGAACGTGCTCTTGTTCCTCATCTCGAGTGCGTTGATGACTACAATCTAGGGGCTTCCAGGGCACGGTAGCATAACACGGACAGGATGTCTCAGCTGATAGTCGGGTTAGTCGTAGTGTTATAGTATCCTTCAACTGATTCCGAAGACAAGAATTATGTTGGATTTTTCTGCGACCTTACCACGAAATCAGGAGTTCTCTTCTCACAGGAACCGGGGCCGGGTGTGTGCGCCATCTACCGCCGACACCACTCAGTGCCGGGATCTCTGTGTAGCGGGGCCAAACCGCTCGACCAACTGAGCACGCACATGTGCGCAAGCCCGCCAAGAGGAGTGAGCGGGTTACGGAGGACCTGCAGGCGCTGGTCCGGTACGTGATCGCGAAGGAAGACGAGTGGCGTGTATCGTCTGAGGCTCTTAACAAGCGCTGGACCGAGCTCGAGGTATGTAGCCCGGACCCCACGTTTGCGTCTGTCGGTCTGTGGGTACGGCGTGTACCGACTGTCTCGTTTGTCCGTGCAGCATGCGAAGCGCTCGGTGCTCAGCTGGTACACGATCACGAACACGCATAGCAAACGTACGCAGCCTGATCTTGCAGTCTCGTATCTTATGCCCGCCTTGGGGGAAAAATGGAGCAGCTCATTGACATGGGCGCCCAAGGTGTCCATCTGCGTGCGTAGTGTCGTTCGTACCGTGTCTTCGCAGTGCCCTGTAGACGCGAAGCTGCATGACTGATCCGACGTAGGCTGTTCCTACCGCACTTATATAGTTCCTTCCTGAAAAGCAACAGATGTTTCTGCACACAAATAAATATCAGTAAATCCGCATACATATCATGCAATTGTCTCTTACCATACACATACAATCATCCTGCTTACTGTGTGTCGACGTCGAAGAGCTGGTAAGTAGTGGTACGGTAGTCAAAATAGGCGCTTACAATCGTTGGCGCTTTCCTGTGTACAAGTTTGGACGTGTTTGTCCCCTTTCCCCGAGCGTATAAGTAGCCTGAGATAAAGTTTTCATCGACGCGTCTCTCCCGCACGCCCATCCCCTTCTGTACTGAACCGCAATGACCTTGGCAAGGTGAGTATCCATCCGACCAGGCGAGCGATGATGCTATCTATATATTCCCAAACATCCGAACGCCCCGCGCGTCGTGAACTCACTGTTGTAGTCCCTGAGCCGCCTGCCCGTTCACATCGCTGTGTGCTTGCCGGCTCAGGCGTGTACTCACACATCTCCTGCGCAGGAACGCGTCGCGATTAGGGTCCCTCGGAGGACTGGTTGCTGTGAAGGTACGTGTCTAGATCCTTTCCATGTCCCCTCGCCCCCATGCTTCGCGTCGTGCTTGATGACAATACTATTCACACTGGATGAACGTCCGTTGCTACGGCACGGATGGACATGAGTAAAACCTTTTCTACAACGGTATCTGACACACCATTTCCCATCTCTTCTCATTTCTGCATGTGCGAATGAGAGCAGTTTGGCTGACGAACGGTTACTTCCATAGGTTTACTATCAAGTTGACAAGTCGGGAAGGGTCTGTGGCTGTATATAGCGTATCCTAGTGTTCTGGCACAAAGCAATATATTCGTCGTACACATCATACATCGATCGAACACAGCAAAAGAGAGCGAATAGGCACATGAGATCGAAGGCATGCATTCATGCGATGCTATCGTCGAGAAGCTTCTCGTCATCGAATGCGTCTGGCGGAAGCTGTCCCTGTATCTGGCTGAGAGCACCCTTGAACACGTACAAGAACGGCCCAGACTTGGCGGGCGGGGGCGTGGACTGGTACGCAACAGGCAGCGCGCAGCGTGGACAATGGAACCTATACTGTTTCTCATGCCCACCTTGTCTGATAGCGTAGCGAAATGAGCCTGAGGGATCGCGTCTCGCTCGCCTGGGCGACAGCGGGAAACGCGGACTCACCGCTCTACGAGGATTGGCTCCTTGGGCGTGGCGTTCAGCTTGAAGATCCGCGCCTTGGCGTCGTCCGCGTCCTGGCAGCGAATGATAATTGCGCCGTCAGTCTGGCGCCGCGGAAGGCTCGCTAGGCTCTTGTCGACGACGAGCTGCGCGCGACGGGGAAGCGGGGGACGTGTGAGAGGCCGAGGGCAGCGGGGGGAGGTGCACAGGAAACACGCACGATAAACTCGCCGCAGATGCAATCTGGGCGGGGCGGGTCAGCTTGTGTCAGGGAGAGGACAATGGGGAAAGGATCACACAGTAGACGCGGAGGGCTGCCGTTGATGATGCGGTGGGCCGCGCTAGAAGACGATGGCGAGTGAGTCGAATCAGGGTGGACACTTGGTATGAAGCTGGCGCACCATCTGTGGAGGACGAGACCGCGGAACGCGAGACGACCTTGGGCATTGCAGTGAGCTTTGATGAAACGGCGGTCCCGGGATGATGCCAGCGAGGTTTACAAGGGTCGCAAAATTGCACGCAGAGATGGCCGAGCAGGTGGACTGAGGAGGGACAGATCCGCGGGTCGGTTTGTTGCGGAGATGTTGTGTGAGCACAGTCTGAGACGAGAAGCACGATCGGCCTAAGCAGCTAGTAGCGAGAGACCGATGGCGGCGCTGCTGCTCGAGGACCAAGGAAGAGCACACGGGAGAGCGCAAGGCTCGCTCAGTACGCCTTGGACGCGCTCGACGCTCCTAACCCCAATCCCGATCGCCGCGGAGGGCGCGCTCAGACAGACGCCCACACCTGCTCGGGACGACTTTTGGCAGGGGCTCGCGTCCTTGCCAACGTCTGCTCACAGCTGCTCACTCGATCCACGCTCGATGGCTCGATCGCTTCTCTCTGCTAGACACGCCTCTCCCCTGGTCCTCTGCACGCTGTCCGCCTGTGTCTCGGATGGACTGCCGTCCTCCCGCCGTTGTCTCTGTCCTACTGCGCTGCTTTTTGGTCTCGAGTGAGTAGTTGGTCGTCTGCGTCGTCCTAGATGGTCTGCGTTTTCGGTACGTCCCGCTAGCCTGCTGTGGCCGGGTACCTTCACTGACTCGAATCCTCCCTTGCAGATTGCGCTTCGTCGGGGCGCCCCTCGGCGATACCTACAATACGCATACAGCTGTCGTCCCGAACGGCACACGCGAGCACCGGCGGATAGCGTTCGATCCGCTCTCTCTGCGCGCGCACCTCCCTCCTCCGACCTGTCTCCCTGCACGCCCCGGCCCACAAAGCCCCCACCTAGGACACGGCGGATTCGATGGCTGCGCTCGCCGCGCACCTCCTCGTGCAAGCACGAAGCCGCCGCATGCGTCCTTCGCCCGGAATCTTGGGCTCATTTCTCCCGTCTCCCGTCGTTCCCGCCACCGCAGTTCGTATAGCCCCCACGTACGACCTGTACGGCACGATAGAGGGCGAGCTGTTCTCGCATATGGTGCGTTCCCAGCCTGTGCGCACGTGAACTGCGCTCACGGCGTCCGGTTTACAGGTCGTTTCTCCGCAGAAATCGATGTACTCCCCGTCGCAGCATCTATATCAACACCTCACAAAGCTTTGCACGTCCCCGCCATGTCGCTCTGTCGCGCAGAAAGACACCCGCAGCGTGCAATGGCGCTGGGCGGCCGCCACGCGCGATGAACGGGCAGTGCTCGTGAGCGTCGCAGCGACCGTGCTCGTACATGCCACGAATCCTGCGTAGCGCGTCCTAGATCATGGATAAGCATGCGTCGGGCCCTCTCGAACGTTCCCGCGCCGTCCGTATCGGCGTCGCACGTCCGCCTCGCCTCGTACGCCGCCGCGCCCGAAGCCCCTCTCCAGTACAAGAACCCCAACTCGCGGCCTAACGCTTCGCCCAAAGCCGCTCACCACGCGTCTACACGTCCCTTGTACTACGACGCACACACGCTCCACATCTCAGCCGAATCCGAGCAGAAATATATTTCGTCGAAAACGCCGATTTTTCATGGACACAATCGGACTCGCGTCGACTCCAGCGCGCCGAGCACGCGTCCCGCAGCGACGCCGTTCCGCACGAGCACGCCCACAGACGTCCCTCGTCGGTCCCCGCTGCGCCCGAGCCCGCACGCGCGGTTCCCGTCGCCGCACGCGCGCCAACGTCGCTTTCGGAGCGGCCCCGCGCCCCTAATCCGCAACTCACGGTCGAACGCCGCCGCCGGAGCCTCCGCAACTCTGACGGCGGCTCCCCTGCACCACGGCGCATACACCCACCGCGTCCCAGCGCGGTCCGAGCCAAAAACATTCGGGACATTTTCGGCCATTTCATGGGCATGGCGGCGTCCGCCGGCGAAATGTTGCGTCGCGCTCCGGCATCGCGCCCGAATCCGCTCAAACTTTGACGGCGGGTCCCGTGCACCACTGCGAACGCACGTGCGAAGTATCGGCGCGATACAAGCCGGGTCATATTTCGCCGTTTATAGGCGGGTGCTCAAATCCGCACGATGTGCGCCGCGACCCGCGCCGCCTGCTCATCCTGTGGCGACGCCATTTGGCACAGACACTCGCGTACGTGCCCGGCATCGTTTCCCGTGGCGAAGAAGTCCGTACACGCCACGAATCGCCGCGCCCGCGGTCGAGAGAGCGGGCGCGCCCCGCTACAAAACGCGCAGTCGCGCTTCGACGCCGCGCCCGGAGCCTCCAAGAACGCGACGACGGGCTCGCTGCACCAGGACGCATACCGCTGCGGCGTCCCGGCGCGATACGCGCAGAAAACATATGTGCGCCTGCGCGCCGTTTCGTGCCATCTCATAGGCGAAAAGCGAAACACGAGCCCTCGCCGCCGCCGACGTGCACGAGTCCATCCGTGTGCATCCGGCATCGTCTCCCCCGCCGTTGCGGCGCCCGGACGCGCCGCCTCGCCTGCGAGATTCCGGCGGGGGCGGCTCAGGCACTCTGCGCCGAAGCCGCGCGCCCCGGATGCGACGTAGGGTGTGTGCAGCACCGTGTACGCGGGGCTGCATCTTGCGACGCACCGGGCGCGCACGCGCGGTACGTGGTCGTCGACGTCGACGTCGTGCGCCGGCACTGGCGGCTTTGAGTAGTCGAGCCTGGGGGCGTGCGCCTTGCGCTTGCACGCCGCGTGGCGGTCTCCTACCTGGCGGATGTCGATGTAGTGGGCGCCGCGGAACGGCGACGACGATGACCGGCGGGTAAAAGTCACGCACGTCGGCCTGGCAGATGACGGCCTTGCCCGCGACGCAGGGGGCACGCACGCGAGGTACGTGGTCGTCGACGTCGACGTTGTGCGCCGCGGGGTCGATGGAGTGGGCGCCGCGAAACAGCGACGACGGCGACCGGCGGGCGCGGGCGCGGGTCCCGAACGTCAGTGCTGCAGATGATGGCCATGTCCGCCGCCACCGCCAGTACAGCGTCGCCCTTACCACAGACGACGCCGTCCCAACGTCTCCAGTGGCCCCCAGGGAGTCGTCTGCCGCTGTATCTACGAAGGACTATGATGTACTCCGACCTCCGCCCTGCAATGCACCGCCCTCTCCCGCTCTCATCGTGGCCCGCCTTCGCCTCGCCTGCACCACGTGCAACGAAGAAGGCGGTGGCGCCCGCGATATCTACTCTGCCAGTAGTCAGCCTTCGTCTAGTACGCATGGCATCCGGGCGGTGATACTGACCGTGGTCGGTAGCAGGTTCCACGTATCGACGGGAGTCTTCGCATAGGAGAGCAGCCAGCTGAAAGCGTTCGTGAGTAGTCTAGACATGTTCGCATACGAGATGTTAACTGACCAGGCACAATACAGGACGATTCCTGAGATGACGCAGACGCGGGCGTCGCAGCGACGTCAACCGGCACGAACTGCATAATGTCAACGCGAGCATCATCTCCGACGCGACACTGACGATGACGCACCACGAATCCCCCGCCGATACACCCCCGGGGCAGGGTGCGAGCTTGGGGACCGAGAACAAAGGAAGGCGCACACTGCTGCACGCGGATCTGACAACTACGATCTTCCGGAAATGATAACGAGGATCTGCTCACTGTGTAGCAGCAACCGGGACAGAACACTTGCGTCCTCGAGCCTCGTACCGCGGGCCGCGCGTGTGGCGCCCTCGTGAAGGGACCGGGAGCACCGCGGTCATCTGGACACGGAAAGGTCAGTGAAGCATTCCGGACGATATGGTACCTAGTCCCGACTGACGTGTTCTGCGCAGGATGCGGGCCTGTGCCGGCCGGCGGCCGCTGCCTCTTGAGAGGGAAAGAAGTCCGAGCAAGCATGACAGGCTGGAGGAGAACGAGTGAGCACGTTCGCGTCGCGGCCGGCCTCGTACTTATCCACGGCGTGATTTAGGGCCGTCCCGCTTGTCTCACGTTGCACCCTGGTCCGTGCGGTGTTGCGCACCGGGTCCAGGTCCTCGTTCGTTGTCCGGGAGCAGCTGCTGACCGAGCCGGGGCACGGGCATTACGAGACGACCGGAGGAGGACTCCGAGCCCGCTGAACGGCCCGGGCGCACCAACCAGAGGGTGACACGGGCAGCCACGGATCCAGGGAGACGGAGTGAGCGGGAAGGGGTTGCGTGCGGACGCACCGCGGGAGGAAGGCACGCAGCTACGCGGCGCGGTGCGTTTCACCGTTGGTGTCAAAATTTGCAGATGTGGAGATGTGTTCCGAGCCGCTTGGGATGGCGGGCGCTCGGTACGCGAACGGCCTGGGACGGACTGACCTCATTTCGAGTGGCCGCGGACATCGCCACAGCAGACGATGCGGACCGCCGAGTACGTTCTGTTCGCGTCGGCCAAGGCGGGATCCACGGCGGCGGGGTGCGATAGTCGTACGGCGGCCTTGTCGGATCGCTGTCTTACGTGGGCGGGAGGTGTGGGCTCATGACCGGGACACACGACGCCGTGCTGCGAAGTTCGGCGAGGAAGTCGTTTGCAAACTGGCCTTTTTACGCCTCCAGATATGCAATGTCCACATGAAGCCCATCGTGTGCGACATTTATCGCCGTAGCCTGTGTGCGCCGGGACGAGAGCATGTACGTGAAGCCTCGCGGCTTCACGGGCTCAGGCCTGGTGGCGGCGGGCGTCATCCAACGACCAGGAAGCTCTCGCGGACGATACAAATGGCACCAGAAGTATACAGACGCACAATTTCATGACATCTGATTTTGTGTCTGCGCCCGTGCCCAGATTTCATTCCCCTAGCATTTCTCAGATTCTACTGTGGTTGGCGCTGTGTACCCAACGTCGTATAGCAGATGCGCCCGAGATCGCCCATCCATGGAACTCAGTACCAATCCCACAGCCACCGGTCTCGTCTCGTTCACGTCCTCCACGAATGTGATCACTTTGTTTATTTGTGTACATTCTGCCCTGTCTTCTACTTCAGATTTTGTGCACGACTAGGTCTCTGTTCATCTAGCGTGGCCGGCCCGAAGCACGGTGCATACATACGATGCACGGGAGCATGTCGGAGTGTTGGAACATTGATGCCCTCCTGCGAGAGCGTCGATGGGG
>NW_007360323.1:2653425-2767211 GCF_000271585.1 Trametes versicolor FP-101664 SS1
CTCGTTGCATCTGCTCCAGGCTTCTTCACTGCAAGCTGGATGGTGGGCGGAATGACATTGGCCGCGTCTCGGTACCGGTAGAAGACAAAACCGGATGGCGGCTCTTTGCACCATCCCAAGGACCGTCAACGGGCCAAAAAGCGACAGTTTCATCTACAGTTCTGATGACGAGGGTGCGGCCAGCTCGCAGACACAGACTTGCTCGCTCCGGTGGCAGCCAAAGTTGCCACTGGTGCCACCCCTTGCACTGAGGAGTTTTGTATCACTCTCGTACGACGGCTGGTACAGAACTGGAAGCGACCAGGACCTTGAGGAGATAAGCGAGTTCTCGTCAGAGGACAAGGGGGACTCGGAGATCAAGACGGCGGTGCGGAGCAGCGGGGTTGATGCGTGAGAGGATCGTGCTGATGCCGTGTTTGTTTTTTGTTCCATTCTCGCTGATATACGTGCCATATAATTATGTTTCCGCGCGTTTGCAGCGAATGGGGGACTGAGCATGATGGAGGAGGAGCACAAGTTGAGTGAGCGTGGTGGAATGAGGACAAGCTGGATGCTCATGCGCGCGAACAACAACACCGCATTCCGCATTTGGTACGTGAGCGCGTGAGCGCTTACATGCCAGGATAGATACCGCCTCTGTGCCAACTGATTGTGTTTGTGTTCTACTCCATCATTACGACCTGCAGTATTGTACGTACTACAAATCATACCAATGGCTGGACCTCCGGAGGCATGCACGCTATTGATGTGCGGAGATCGCGGGGGCAGCAGGTGCTCATCCTGGTCCAAGTGCCGAATTTGTACATGCGGGCTCCCATGTCTCGCGAGCGCATCACAGTTTTGATGGACATATTATAAACTCGAGATCTACACACCCGTGATGATACCATGTATGTGACCAAACACAAGAAGCTGGCCAGACATGCAGGATAGGGATGCTCGGGACAAGCAGGAGGCCTGCGTGATCCAAGTGTCCCTGCTCTGCATGTCTGGCTCTGTCAGATGTGAGGGCACGAGCGAGCATGCAGGATCACACATTTACGGCATTTTAGAGAGACCAGATAGTATCACAAAATGTTCGGGTCGAAATAGGATGTCCGGGAAGAGGGAAGAAAGCGCACCCTTCCGAGAGATCAAAAGATACATTAGACTAACGGAGCTGCCACGCGATCTCGCCGCGACCCCCACCACCATCCTGCCCACCCGCCCGCGGTTGGACCACCTTCCCAGGCGCTCACCATCAACTGCTTTCCTCGTCCCCGTCACTCATGCTCCCCTCTGCCTGTGGCACTACAAAGGCAAGTGTTCCATACAATGTGTGGCATTCCAACACAGGCCTGGTACACGCAAGAGAGCCGCCAGCTTACCAGTTTCGCAGACAGCAAGAGCAGCTCGCAATCGTACCCGTGCCATGGCACATGCGCACACGCACACGCACACGCACAGAGCTCCCGACGTCCCAGGATGTGCGCAGCACCCTGCTGCAAACCACACCACATCAGCTCCGATTTCATGCATACGAGCTCATGGGCAGTGCTGGTGAGCGCAGTCTCTATTTGCAGGATGTCCGGATACTGACCAGACACTACCCAGTAGGTTCGGTCGGTTGATACGGACTGCGAAGCGTGCGTGCGCTGGCGAGACAAGCAGCGAGCTCGCCATCACTGAAGATGGCCGTCGACTGCGTGCCCACATTGTCGATTCCCTACAGATGCGACGCGCGCAGCGGAAGATCAGCCGTCGAGAGGCACCTGGCGAGAGGGTCGCGAGTTTGATACTGGAGATGATCGTTGGCGTAGGCTATCTGCAAAGGGCAAAGGTGAGACTATCACTCTGCTTCCCTGCCGCCGGGGCTGCGAGGAGTGGCGGGCCGGCGGTGGGGCTCGGGACGGGCAACCGACTTGCCTGCTACTAACATTCCCTCACCCCGTGCCAGCTGCCGCCAATATCGAGCCGCACCATTTCGAATTACCCAGATCTCCCGACAAAGCTCGTGTCTGCAACTGTGGGAGGCACCCCACCTTCACGGGCCTGTGTGCATCTGTAGGCCCCGAGTCCCCCATATGTAGACGTCGCCTTCGCTCTCGAACTCGCCCAAAGCACCCTAGAACGTCCGCCACACACGGTGAGTCACCGGGTGTACTAGGGTCTAGAATGCGCGCACTGACACTTGCCCACGCCGGCAGTTGATAGTGGAGGCGCCCAAGCGAGCTGGCCTGCGAGTGGCTGGCGCCGTCCAGAGGGGGCAAGAGCAGCATGCGACAATGCTCGGCAAACGTCTCCGTTGACGATTCGCAGGGGCTGCGTTGCGCGCGCCATGGTCGCGCATCGCGCACCCGGCCCGCTCTCGGACACTCCCGCACCCACCCCGAGCTCGCCCTCTCGCATCCTGTCACTCTCCCGCGCTTTGAGTTCGCGCGCGCTGGTCAAACATGCGCCATGCGCAACCGGCACCCGCTCCCGAGCTGTGAGTGGATCGTGCTGAGCGTACTCATCGCCTGGCGGCCAGCGGCCACCAGCATAGCACGAGCGGCGCGCAACCACGACCACAACATAACGCTGCTCGCGCCAGCGTTGACGCGCCGCGGGCAGACCTTGCAATGACCGGCGACTTTACCCACTCTCTCGGACGATGGTGAGCGGCAGGAGAGAACACTTACCTGCCAAGCTAACAGAAGTCTACGCGGCCAGCGGCCACCAAACTCGGCGGGCGACACGCAATCAGCGGCCGCGCGAGGGCCACGGTCACGTGCCTCAGGGTCGTATGAGGATACGTAATGTCACGCTGCCTTTGCCGTCGGTCACAGTCTCGGCAGTGTTCCCGGCGTTGAGTGTTGTCAGGATCGTGCTTCTCGTCTCAGACTGTGCTCACACAACATCTCCGCAACAAACCGCGGATCTGTCCCTCCTCAGTCCACCTGCTCGGCCATCTCTGCGTGCAATTTTGCGACCCTCATAACCCTCGCTGGCATCATCCCGGGGCGCCGTTTCATCAAAGCTCACTGCAATGCCCAAGGTCGTCTCGCGTTCCGCGGTCTCGTCCTCCACAGATGGTGCGCCAGCTTCATACCAAGTGTCCACCCTGACGACTCACTCGCCATCGTCTTCTAGCGCGGCCCACCGCATCATCAACAGCAGCCCTCCGCGTCTACTGTGTGATCCTTTCCCCATTGTCCTCTCCCTGACACAAGCTGACCCGCCCCGCCCAGATTGCATCTGCGGCGAGTTTATCGTGCGTGTTTCCTGTGCATGTCCCCCGCTGCCCTCGGCCTCTCACACGTCCCCCGCTTCCCCGTCGCGCGCAGCTCGTCGTCGACAAGAGCCTAGCGAGCCTTCCGCGGCGCCAGACTGACGGCGCAATTATCATTCGCTGCCAGGACGCGGACGACGCCAAGGCGCGGATCTTCAAGCTGAACGCCACGCCCAAGGAGCCAATCCTCGTAGAGCGGTGAGTCCGCGTTTCCCGCTGTCGCCCAGGCGAGCGAGACGCGATCCCTCAGGCTCATTTCGCTACGCTATCAGACAAGGTGGGCATGAGAAACAGCACAGGTTCCATTGTCCACGCTGCGCGCTGCCTGTTGCGTACCAGTCCACGCCCCCGCCCGCCAAGTCTGGGCCGTTCTTGTACGTGTTCAAGGGTGCTCTCAGCCAGATACAGGGACAGCTTCCGCCAGACGCGTTCGATGACGAGAAGCTTCTCGACGATAGCATCGCATGAATGCATGCCTTCGATCTCATGTGCCTTTTGTACCTATCCGCTCTCTTTTGCTGTGTTCGATCGATGTATGATGTGTACGACGAATATATTGCTTTGTGCCAGAACACTAGGATACACTATATACAGCCACAGACCCTTCCCGACTTGTCAACTTGATAGTAAACCTATGGGCGTAACCGTTCGTCAGCCAAACTGCTCTCAGCTGCACATGCAAAAATGAGAAGAGATGGGAAATGGTGTGTCAGATACCGTTGTAGAAAGAGTTTTACTCATGTCCATCCGTGCCGTAGCAACGGACGTTCATCCAGTGTGAATAGTATTGTCATCAAGCACGACGCGAAGCATGGGGGCGAGGGGATATGGAAAAGGATCTAGACACGTACCTTCACAGCAACCAGTCCTCCCAGGGACCCTAATCGCGACGCGTTCCTGCGCAGGAGATGTGTGAGTACACGCCTGAGCCGGCAAGCACACAGCGATGTGAACGGGCAGGCGGCTCAGGGACTATAGCAGTGAGTTCACGACGCGCGGGGCGTTCGGATGTTTGGGAATATATAGATAGCATCATCGCTCGCCCGGCTGGATGGATACTCACCTTACCAGGGTCACTGCAGAGGGGGATGCGGGTGCGGGAGAGACGCGTCGATGAAAACTTTATCGGACCCTCTTATACTCTCGGGGAGAGCGAACAAACATGCCGAAATTGTGCGCGGTGCGGCGGGCGTTGGCTGTGTATCATCGGCGTAGCGGCAGAGTCACGCAATATATTTGTCGGAACATCGCGGGCGGCGACGGCTACGAGGGGATCAAGTGGCCGTTGATGTTGTGGGACTCTGTCTGTATCGTAGGAATAGAGAGGGGGCACAGGGGGGATATATGGTGGTGCACAAGAGACTCGGATAGATGGGAGAGAGCTCTGCAGCGGCTGCTTGGTGGGCGGAAGGAAGGCGGCCAGGAGGACCTCGCAGAGAGCAAAATAGCTGTATTACAGGTGCGCTGAACGACAGAATACACTATTTGGACGAGAACGACGTGTATCGTAGGGAACTTGAAGTAAGCGCATTTGAATCGCAGGACAGAGTTCGCGAAAAACTCGCAGAGAAAACAGGTCGCATTCTATGTGTTCCGGACGAGAAAACGCGGGGGATTTGCGAGTGAAAACGAGACGGGAGGCGGAAACGGCGGCGTGTGCGAGGCGCGAAAGTGGTAGAGAGGACAGAAAGAGGCGCCGTTTGTGGGTCCAGCGCCGCAAGCGAGCACCGGCGCTTGTCGAGAGACTCTTTCGTCCCGACCACAATGTCTGCCTCAACTCCACGCGCGCTGCCTCCGCGCGATGTCTGACGTGCCATATACTCTGGTATCTGCATGCTTATTAGTCACTTATTCCTGGGCTTCGACGCCATAGACGGACTTGTCAGCTGCTCGCTCTCGGAGTCTCTGGCTGCGCGACCGGTCTCTCTTGGGCACTCACCTCCTCTCGGCCGACAGCCACGATGGGAGCCCCGCGCGTACACTGCACTGGCCGGATGCTGATCTCCATCACGGTGGCGATGTCGTCGTACCCGTGCACATTCACACACGCCCGACGAGTTTGTCCAGTTCTGCCGCCGCCGGCCACGCAGGCACGGATACTAATAGGTTCCAACCATGCACATGCCCCGTCTCGAGCACCCCCCACCGCACACTTCTCACTAGTACGTACTATCTGACATAGGGCGTCGCCCTCCAGCGGATAATAAACTCGGATTATAATAATAATAATAATAATAATAGGTTCCAAAGGTCAGTGCTCATTCGCGACGCCGGTTTAGTGCTCACCCTTGTATGTAGAGCATCCCTCGGCGCGAGAATAGTTCCAGTCCATTCTCCTTATTATTGCCCGCTTAGGCTGTGCAACGTCCTCTCCTCACTCCCTTGTCTGCCCATCGCCTCCTCCGACCGCCCCCTCTCGCGTCCACTCTCCCGCCATGGCAGAAAAGGACGCCTCTGCCCGTCTCCGCAGAGCCGTGAAAGGTCCGCTCGTTGCTCGCTATCCCGCCCCTCGCCCTTCCGTGCTCATCGTGCATGCAGAGAACAATCTCTTTCTCGTCAAGCGACTGATCAAGCGGACAGAGATGCGCAATTCCGATCCATACAACAAGCGGTACACCTCTCTCGCCTGGGCCGCCGTGCTGGGACATGAGGAGACGTTTGAGTTTCTGCTCAGTATGGGACACGACGATCACGAGTATAGCAAGGTGCGCACACAGACACCCGCACAAGCGGTGGCGCATGCTAATTGGTCCATGTCGGCAACAGGACTTGGAAGACAACACAATACTCATCCTCCTAGCCGATGCGCGTCCCCCACCATCGACGCCACACACTCCCGGACCGCCCGACCAGGACTTCCTTGGTGCAACTCTTCGCATGGCCCGCATGTACATCGACCGCTACCCCGACATCCTCGACTGGGCGAACCAGGATGGGAAGACCGCGCTGCACGTCGCTGCGCTCAAGGGGAATGAGGAGCTCGTGCGCGTGAGTGTGGCGTATGCATCCCTGCCGCTTGTCATCCGTCCTGACCGTTTGGCAGATGCTCTGCGATCTAGGCGCAGACTTCGACCTCGCTGATAACGAGGGAAACACCCCATTACACTAGTGAGCATGGTACCGTCCCGTACAGGAAGTCGCGGAACTCAAATTTCTCTCCTGCAGCGCAAGCGCCTGGGGCCATGTTACCGTGCGTTGGGTCCATACCCGAACAGGAAAAGCTCTGACAGGCTTTCCCTTTCACAGGTCGTCCAGATACTCATCGAGCGTGGGTGCCAGTATTCCGCGCGGAATAATCAGGGGTTCACGCCCTCGGACTACGCCTATTCGTCAGTATATACGGACAATCACCGGTGGCTGATGGCTCACGCTTTCCCGTGTACAGAATAAGCACGAGAGACACCCTCCAAGATACCGCTCGAATACAGTTCGAGAATAACAAGAAGGCGCGCCGGGGTGTATTCCAGCAAGCTGCAGCCAGGGGTACGGACTGGGCGGCCACGGCGGCCATGCAGGTGTACCCTCCATCACCGCGAGAACCTATCTATGGCAGCAAGGGTTCTGTCCGCATGCGGAGCGGGTCAGGGACCAGTCGTACGACGGCCACCTCGGACAGCGGCGATGTTCACGAGGTCCCCCCTACACAGTCATCAAGATTCTGGTCTTCTCCCTCCCGTCGCCCAGCCCCCCTCCCGACAGCCACACACTCTGCTGGACAGCCATCTGCCAGCTCCTCGACAAGCACGTTTGGGTTCGCCCCTTCGCCCATTTCACAGCCAAACTCCGCGTCCCTGCTTCCGAACAGCAACTCAAATCCAGCGTCTGCCCTGTCTCCGATCGCGACGCGGATGCGAGAACGCGATGCGGATGCGATGGAGAAGTACAAGTTGCGGCAAAGGAGCGGGAGTGCCACCACGGCGTCGACGGACAGTCCGTCGCAGAACGAGTCTGCTTCCCCTCCACCACCGGCTCCTCCGCCAAAGGACCAGGACGACATCTCAGCCCTGTCTTCGCTGGTCACACAGGGATCTGTCGCGCCTCGACGTCGATTACGACCGTCTGCATCTGCAGCTCAGCTGCGGACAACGCCGCAACCTCTGACAATACCCTCCAACCAGGCGCTGCAGGAGCCTCGAAGTCGATCCGGCACCAGCCCCGCGATGCTCAAACCACTCTCCACCGCAGCCTCGCCATCAGCCACCTCAGATCCCTCCGCTCTTCCTACGCCAACGCAGAATTCAACCCTGCGGCCAACTATGGGGCGCTCAGGCAGCCAGCCCGCCGTGCCCGAGAAGGACTACGCCTACATGGGCCCGTCGATCGAATATGCACGCTTTCCTCCACCGCCCGCGGTGACGGAGGAGCCGGAGCGGGTGGTGACCCCGACGACGGCGACGGCGCCGACGCACACCGCAAGACGACTGCCGTTCAACATCTTGTCGTCGCACAAGAACAGCTTGGATCAGCACGTGCCGAGCGCAAACCACCGGCGGAACGCGTCTGTGAACGCGGTGCTCCGGTAGTCTTGGGGCTGGGGCTGTGGGGCGCGTGGGCGCGATGCGAGCCTGGCAGATGCGCGCTGTTGGAGCTTCTCTTCTGGCGGTGTGCGAGGGACACGGGGGCTGTCACGATTTGCTCGCTACGGGTGGGGATGGCGATGGGGAAGGGTGCGGGGATCGATTTCGTTCGCTTGGAAGGATTGGGATAGTGTACGGGTAGCTGCTCTTCGCTCGCATCGCTGTGTAACTTGCTGTGTTGTGCCATTGGTCATGTAGTCGCGGATGTGTGCACCGAGCACGCACCACTCGGAACGTCCTCACATTCACGACCTGCGCGTGTCTCCGTGTGTCATCGGCTGGCCGCCAGTAGTTGTGTGCTACGTACACCGCCGTGCAATCTCCGACGCGAGCCTGAGCAGATGATTTAGCGTTCGTACATTGCGCCAAGCGAGATCCCGATCGAAGAAGGGCTGGCGTGCGCGTCATGCCCAAACGAGCACGTTCTTCTCCTTCTCCGCCAGGAGTCAAGCAGCAGCTGGCAGGCACTCCCCGCGCGCGCCGTCCGGACGCTGTCCTCCCCTCGTCCTCCCTCCCTGCCTCTTGCAGCGCTCCTCGTTTATCTTCTGCCCCGCACCTTGTCTCTTTGGCTGTGACTGTGATCTTGCCTGCAGCCTGCCACCACGATGACATTCCCCGAGACCGTCGAGCCCGACGCCGACTCCGCGTCCCAGATCGCATGGCCCATCCGCCCGAGCGAGCGCGGCCGCCGCGCGTCACACAAGTCGCAGCGCTCCGAGATTGAGACAGGCTCTGCACGGGGCGGGTCGTCGAGCGCAGGGCGCGGCAAGGCTACGGACGCGTCTGCGTCGGGGAAGAAGCGCATGTCCACGCTGGACCTGATCTACTTGAGTGTGTCGATGGCCGGTTCACAGGTGGCGTGGACGGTCGAGCTCGGGTGAGTGTCTGCGCGTGCTTGTGGGAGACCCAGAGGAGGGGGGAAGATGCAAGTCAAGAGGGTGAATGCTGATGAGTGTGTGCGGGTAGATATGGGACGCCGTTCCTGCTCGACCTCGGGCTCTCTGAGCAGCTTACGAGTCTTGTGTGGCTCGCGGGGCCCATCAGCGGGCTTATTGCGCAGCCTGTTATTGGTGAGTCCGTACAGGTTGGGTTGTAGGCCTGTAGCGCAATGCCCTCATGCGCTTGGGTCTTACACAGGTGCTGTCTCGGACGCGTCCACGTCCAAGTACCGGCGGCGATACTGGGTCGTCGCCTCCACGATTGTGCTCGTCATCTCTACACTCACCCTCGCGTACTGTCGCGAGATCGCTGCGTTCTTCGTCGACCTTTTCGGGTATGGCGGAGGGAGCTGGGATCCGAAGTACAGCAAGACGGTCGGTTCACGCATCGCTAGCATCGCGCCCAGTCAAGCTGATCCGTTTACGCCACAGGTAATTGATACGGCTATCGGCTTCGCAATCGTCTCTTTCTACCTATTGGACTTCGCGCTCAACGCGCTACAAGCGTCGCTGCGTAACCTGCTGCTGGACATCACTCCGCCCGAGCAGCTCAACGCTGGCAATGCTTGGCACAGCCGGATGCTGAACGCTGGAAACATCGTCGGCTACGGATTTGGTACGCCCTCGGTTTTCCCGCGCGGCGTCAGATGATTGACAGGGAAGCGCACTATGCAGGGTTCTTGCCGCTTGCGAACATGCCGATCCTCCGTCTGCTGGGCGGGTCGCAGTTCCGCAAGTTCTGCGTTGTATGCATGATTATCCTGTGTATCACTGTGTGGATTACGTGCTGGACGCAGGAGGAGCAAATCCGCGAGCCCAGGAGGATCGAGAAGGGGTATGTCTGTTTGAGGGATTGAGTGGCGAAAGTGCTAACAGACGCCACCTACAGGAATAGCGTTCGCGATATCTTCACAGGGATCTACTCGACTATTCTAAGCCTGCCAAAGCCCATCCGCCGAGTCTGCTATGTCCAGGTGTTTGCCTTCATGGGATGGTAGGTAGTGATATGCGCCCATCTATCGAACACAGCTGACATGGTGCCACGGTGCAGGTTCCCCTTCCTGTTTTACTCGTACGTTGATCTTTTGCAGACCTCATGAAGACGTAAGGCGTTAACCCTGCTCGCTCAGTACGACATACATTGGTCAAGTAATGGCGTATGAGATGGACGCAGAGCCTGATCATGACTACGCCACCAGGACGGGAGCTTTCGCTATGCTCTTGTACAGCATCGGTACGTGTCTCCAAGCACTTCTTTCGACTAGAGAAATCACTGAAGTGCTCGTCCTCAGTCGCCGTCGCCGCAGGAACGCTTCTGCCCTACCTCACGCGCCGTGACACGCGCCTTCTCGCACAAGACGGCGACGATGAGGACGAGGACTCCGAGCTCTCCCGCCTGCGCGTGCAGGTCCGCGAATGGCGCGCCGAGGCCGCGCGCCACGGCAAGCCCCTGCGGCTGCCCTTCATGCCCTTCTTCCTGCGCAACATCTGGACGGGCGCGATGCTGCTCTTCACGTTCCTCACGCTCATGACCTTCTTTGTCACGAAGGTGTGGCAGGCGATCATCCTCGTGAGCTTGGTCGGCATCTGCTGGGCCGTCGCGTGCTGGGCGCCCTTCGCGATCATCATGGAGGTAAGTCCCGAGTCGGGTATTGTCGAACTGGGGACGCGTGCTTAATTTTCCGCGTATGCTGTAGTTCTTGAAGGAGCGCGAGCGCGATTCTGACGGCGACAATGTCCCGCGGGAGTGGCAGCGCCGGCCATCGCACAGCCGCACGCTTTCGACACCTGCGGCCAGGAGGAACAGCAGGCAAGATCAGGGCGAACGCGCGCCGCTGCTCCGCCGCCGCCGTTCGTTCGACCAGGCGGACACCGTTCAGCAAGAGGAAGCCGCTGCGGGCGGTACCGTGCTGGGCATCCATAACCTCGCGATCGTCATGCCGCAATTCATCGTGAGTACCTTGACACACACTTCATAACGTTTCCTGTCTGATAACGCGGTGTAGGTTGCGTTGGTCTCGAGCGCCATCTTCCACGTTGTCGATTCGGACATCGACGACGATCCGGCGAACAACGCAGCGCTGTACGGCAAGAACGGCGTAGCCTGGGTGCTCAGATTTGGTGGCATCTGTACCCTGGTACGTTCCACGGGTTCCTCACTTTGTAATAGGTTGCTGACAGTAAGGATAGTTCGGCGCCGTCATCGCACGCATGGTGCCGCCCACGCGCACAGAGAAGGAGATGCGCAGGCGTCTGGCCGAGCTCAAGGTCCTTCAAGAAGAGGGCTCGCCGTGAACATCCTAATGTGGCTCCTCGACTCACAATTTTCTTCCATCGCACTCGTAGTGTACAAGGGTCTTTCTTTCATCTCGTCTGCCGGATCTACTCAGGACGTTCCCAGCCCCGATCTCCCCCGCGTGTTGTTTTGTATATCACCGTCGCATGCTATCTTGTACATGTAGCAAGGATCGCGTAATCCCAATCATCGCCGTTTCTGCTCGCAATGTGTCTGCACGGGATGGGTGCTACGGGCACCGGGTCGGGGGTTGAGAGGAACGCCACGGCGGACGCGGCGGCTGTAAGTAAACGTTCATCAGCTGGCTGTGCGTGGCCGAGGCTGGTAAGTCCGGAATGACTATTACCTTCAGGCCTCGTGACATTGTAGAAGAAGCGGATCGCCAGTGCTTCAGACCGTAGCGATTGCAGGGCGGGGACGTCTCGTAATCGCTGCAGTAAGCCCGGGTCTTCTCCGCGGAGGCACACCAGAGCCACTGTGGACGGCGTCTCGCGGAGGCTGGAGACTTCCCAGTGGACTTGGCCGCCGAGGCTTTCGTAGTGGCCTGTGATAGACGATCTGTTTTAGGCAATGTCCGGGATGAGGCGTAAACGGCGTACCTGTCTCATAGGAAGGCACGGCGGTACCACGGATAACAGTCCCGTCGTCTTCTTCGATGTCACACTGGCCTGTATGCAACATTACTTGCTTCTCCACCAGCGCGCCCTTGGGCAGCTCCGGCACCGCGACAAACAGCGTCGGGGTACTAGCGTCCTTTACCGACACCATCAGTTCTCCTATGTCATTCTAATAGCACCGACTGACAACGTACCCCGTCGAACTGTGCGCTTGCTCTGCGCACTGCGGGGACGTCGCCGGCATTCGCTAGCCAGTATACGATTCCCTGGTAATGGCCAGCCCAGCCGCCGCCCGAGTTGTTCTTGAGTGCGTCGACGACGCGGTGGACGTGTTGGAACGCCAACGCAGCCTCGAGCGCGAGCGATTTCGGGGATGGCAGAGCGAGGACACTGGGAATGAGACCAATCTGGCCCGAGATAAACACCCGTTCATCTGCCTGCAAAAGGGATAGAACGATGGGTCAGTAGGGCACATGTTGCGATACACTAAGGCTCACGACTATGGCCTGCGAATACGGCCCAATGTTCGCGGGCGCCCAGTAGCTCAGACCCTGGACGTGCAGCGCCTGGCGTGCGGTGGGCGTGGTCTCCGCGAAGGCGATGCAGTCGAGACGGATGCGCACGGGCGTGGGGAGGTCCGCGGCGACGCATGCGCGGGCGGGCGGGCTCGTGCCAAAGTAGGTAGCGTAGACAGTGTTGACCCGCGCGAAGAGGTCCATGGAGGAGATAAGGATGTTGATGATGGTGCAGTTGGCGAGCGTGAGCGAGTACTGGGTAAGACAGTCTGTAGCAGGTTAGTAGTGCGGACGAAGAGGTGAGTTGGGGAGTCACTGGTACCTTGGAGCTGCTTGAAACATTCCCGTACCTCGTCCTCTACAGTGAGCTCTTCAGGGTGTTCTCTAAGGTCTCGCTGCACGTTCGAAACGGCGACCCAATTTCCTATTCGTTTGTGACTTTGGAGATGGAAGGATGGGTGTATTGGGCTGGGCTGATTCTCTGAGTTCGTAGAGGGCGTGGAGGGTCCCATTGGATCGTGTATGTGAGAGAAAGGCTCTTCCAACAATGGCGGAACGGCGAGCTGCTGGCGCGCTGGGGATGCTTTGGGTTGAAGTGTGGCCTCCTTGATTCGCAAATAGGCGACGGTTGCGAAGTCGCTGTCGGAATGAATCACAGTCTCCACTGTGTCTCTAAAAGTGCGGTCGACGTCGGTATCACCGAGCTATAAAAGCAGCTGTGTAACTCACAGGTTTATGCGGGACTTGAAGAGGGGGCAGTCGAGGGTCAAGGTCTCGTACTCCCCGCCCTCTCCGCAGATGTGTGATCCATACAAACAGTTCTAAGTATGATCGAGATGAGTAAGTCTACATTGTATCACGACATTGTGTATTTGCACTGACTAACTTGACCAAGGGCTGCTTCATTTCTGCGAGGGTCTTACCCAAATGTTTTGCGGTTAGTCCGATACCGGCGACCTTGATGAGGACGGCCTCCATGCCGGCTTCAATCATCTCAGATAGCAACTCTTCTTGGTCACGTTGCCACAAGTAGCTCAGGGCAGTCAAGCCCAGCCGGCGGCATCTATAGCTGGTTCAACATGTGTATTTTTGCGCATATGCGGATACATACATACACATGTTCCACGCGAACTCTCTGGTAGTTGGAGAGGATTGCTCCGACGGAGACACCCTGGACATCTGGGTGATGGCTCTACCGACAAGTCAGTCTTTGATCTCCACAAGAGACAAGGCATTCACTTTGACTAGGGCGAGAAGCTCGTAGAGATCCTCGGTCTCGTCGCCGCGAACGCCGCCGCTGTGTGCAGGGTCTCGGCCACCGTATTCACTGCTTTGTTCGACTGCTGCCCCAGATATTATTTGCCTGTACAGCGGCACGTCCAAGGCGCGTCCAACGTATTCTATTGCATCTTGTCCGACGGTTTGATAGAGGTACGAGTCCAATTCCTCTATGGATTTACAGTGTCGGAAAGGAGCGTGCGGAGATGCTGAAGGCGGTCGAACCTTTGCCTTGCTCAGGGCCTAGAGACGCTGCGGCGACGAGCTCATGGCCGTTTTCTGCACAGTGGAGAAGATTAAAGCAGCTGTCTTTTCCGCCGCTGAGCAATGCGACATATTTCATGGCGAGCAGGTGGTGGTCGAAGGCAAAGCCGAGGATTGTCGAGCAAGGCACGCGAGTTCCGAGGCGCTCGGAGTAGATTTCGCGTAGATCCATCGCTTACGTCAGACTCGCGTGCAGCCCGAGCGCGTCTGGTCGTAATCTTGCCCCGCCACCGCCCAAGGACCCTCGTTCCATCTCTCTCTCGCTCCTCCACATCCCCCTCCCCCCTCTCACACACCCGCTTGTACTCCTGACGTCTTTTACGAAACATGGCCTCCACGAACCTGCCATCTGCGATGGACGTCGATGAGGCCGCGATTGATGAGGGCTTGTACTCTCGCCAACTGTGAGTGCTGACTGATTGGGTACGCGTTCTTCAGGCTGATCGAACTCTCCTAGCTATGTCCTTGGGCACGAAGGTATGGATACACAGCGAGAGAGAAAACTGTCGGAATTCTGACGCGTATGCCCAGCCATGAAGCGCATGGCCGCCTCCAACGTCCTCATCGTTGGAGTGAAGGGCCTCGGCGCTGAGATCGGTGAGTAGTTGCACTAATACATTGGACTCTGTTGGGCGGGTGTCTAATGACACTGTTGCTCAGCCAAGGATGTTGTCCTGGCCGGTGTCAAGTCTGTCACCATTTACGACCCCGAGCCCGTGCAAGTCGCAGATCTGAGCAGTCAGGTAGGAAGCTGCGGTATTCTTGCGCAGCGCTCCATTACTCACATGGATACTAGTTCTTCTTGCGCCAAGAAGACGTCGGCAAGCCCAGAGCCGAGGCAACTCTCCCTCGATTGGCTGAACTCAACGCATACGTCCCCGTGCGGAATCTGGGCGGACAGCCCGGACAAGAGATCTCAGTTGACCTGGTCAAGGGCTTCCAGGTATGGTCTAAATTTATGTCACGGAGCTGAGTTCCTCACCGCATGTCGACTTGATAGGTTGTTGTACTTTGCGGCGTTTCGCTCAAGAAGCAGTTGGAAATCAACGACTGGACGCACGAGAATGGCGTGTACTTCATCTCCGCTGATACTCGCGGTTTGTTCGGGTAAGTCTTTGCCTAGCTAAGTGGTCGAGAAGATGTTCACCTGACCTGGATCGTGCAGAACTTCATTCAACGACTTCGGCCCGAAATTCACTTGCGTGGATCCTACCGGAGAGCAACCTCTCACCGGCATGATTGTTTCCGTGGACAAGGTATGCTGCACCTCGTGGAATCAAGGTTCTCGCTGAACTCGTTACAGGACAAGGAGGGTGTCGTCACTTGCTTGGACGAGACCCGCCACGGCCTGGAGGACGGCGACTTCGTTACCTTCTCAGAAGTCCAGGGTATGACGGAACTCAACGGATGCGAACCTCGCAAGATTACCGTCAAGGGCCCCTACACCTTCTCTATCGGTGACACATCGGGCCTCAGCGACTATAAGTCCGGCGGAATCTTCACGCAAGTGAAGATGCCGAAGATCCTGCAATTCGTAAGATCATATATTATTTGGCGCGAAGTAGAACCTCTAACTCTAGTCTTCAGAAACCCCTTCGTGAATCCCTCAAGGAGCCTGAGTCCCTCATCACCGACTTCGCGAAGTTTGACAGACCTGCGACCCTTCACGCTGGCTTCCAGGCACTTTCACAGTTCCAGGAGCAGTACCAGCGCCTGCCTCGTCCACGTAACGCAGAGGATGCTGCGGTATTTGTCAAGCTGGCAAACACGATCGACGCGGACGCCGACGAGAAGGTCTTGACTGAGCTCGCCTACCAGGCGACGGGTGACCTCGCGCCCGTAAACGCGGTCATTGGTAGTTTCGTCGCCCAGGAGGTCCTCAAGGCCTGCTCCGCGAAGTTCCACCCCACATTCCAGCACCTCTACTTCGACTCGCTCGAGTCACTGCCCGACGAGCTTCCCACCGAGGCTGACTGCCAGCCTATCGGGTCGCGCTACGACGGCCAGATCGCTGTCTTCGGCCGGAAGTTCCAGGAGAAGATCGCGAATTTCCGCGAGTTCCTCGTCGGCTCTGGCGCCATTGGCTGTGAGATGCTGAAGAACTGGAGCATGATGGGTCTTGGTACTGGACCGAACGGGCAGCTGCACGTCACTGACCTCGACACCATCGAGAAGAGCAACCTTAACCGTCAATTCCTCTTCCGCCCGAAGGACCTGGGCAAGTTTAAAGCTGAGGTTGCTGCAGCAGCAGTGGCGGACATGAACCCCGACCTCAAGGGCAAGATCGACAGCAAGCAGGAGCCTGTTGGACCTGCCACCGAGAGTAAGTATACTTTGACAAGCCTGACTTGTGCGCTGGCTGATGAATAAATAGACGTCTACGACACAAACTTCTTTGCTAGCATCGATGGTGTCACTAACGCGCTCGACAATGTCAAGGCGCGTCAGTACATGGATCAGCGCTGTGTCTTCTACATGAAGCCTCTCCTCGAATCCGGCACACTCGGCACGAAGGGAAACACGCAGGTCATCGTTCCGCATCTGACGGAGTCGTACTCCTCATCGCAGGACCCTCCTGAGAAGGAGACGCCCGTGTGTACCGTCAAGAACTTCCCCAACCAGATCCAGCACACAATCGAGGTATGCAATATGTATATGCGCCAGAAGCATCTCATGCTGACAGAACCACAGTGGGCGAGGCAAGATTTCGATAGCCTGTTCGTCAAGCCTCCGCAGGTCGTCAACTCTTACCTGTCCGAGCCGAACTTCCTTGAGAACAACCTCAAGTACTCCGGTCAGCAGAAGGAGCAGGTCGAGCAGATTGCGTCGTATCTCGTCACCAACAAGCCTCTCACCTTTGAGGAGTGCATCGTCTGGGCGCGTCTGCAGTTCGAGGAGAAGTACAACAACGCCATCCGCCAGTTGCTCTACAGCTTGCCCAAGGACGCGGTCACGAGCACCGGGCAGCCGTTCTGGAGTGGCCCCAAGCGCGCGCCTGAGCCGCTCACCTTCGACTCGAACAACGTAGGCGCATCTGAACTACGGGATTACCGCTCTACTAACTCTCGGTTGCTAGCCCATTCACCTGCAATACATCATCGCCGCAGCGAACCTGCACGCCTTCAACTACGGCCTCCGCGGCGAGACTGACCCTGCAGTCTTCAAGAAGATCGCGGATGAGGTCATCGTTCCGGAGTTCACCCCGAAGAGCGGCGTCAAGGTCCAGATCAACGACAACGACCCGACTCCCCAGAACGATGGTGGCGGTATGCACATCCTGCGCAGTTTGTCAATCTGACAATGTGTCTAACAATACTATAGATTCTGACCTGAACGAATATCTAAAGCAGCTCCCTGCACCATCATCGCTCGTCGGCTACCGCCTGAACCCCGTTGAGTTCGAGAAGGACGACGACACGAACCACCACATTGACTTCATTACCGCATCCTCGAACCTGCGCGCTCTCAACTACAGCATCACGCCCGCGGACCGCCACACGACAAAGCAGATTGCGGGCAAGATCATCCCCGCGATCGCGACGACTACGTCGCTGGTGACCGGCCTCGTATGTCTTGAGCTGTACAAGCTCATCGACGGCAAGAAGAACATTGAGTCGTATAAGAACGGCTTCGTGAACCTCGCCCTGCCGTTCTTCGGATTCTCGGAGCCGATCGCGCCGAAGAAGGACAAGTACAACGGGATCGAGTGGACGCTCTGGGACCGCTTCGAGTTCAAGAACGACCCGACACTGAAGGAGATCGTTGACTGGTTCAAGCGTGAGCACAAGCTCGAGGTCAGCATGGTCAGCCAGGGCGTCAGCATGCTCTGGAGCTCGTTCATTGGCAAGAAGAAGGTGCGTCTCTCGACTCCCGGTGCCAATTGAGATACAGAGAGCGCGGGTCTGACCGTGTGCTGCAGAGCGAGGAGCGCCTCCCGATGAAGTTCAGCAAGCTCGTCGAGCACGTGAGCAAGAAGCCTCTGCCGTCGCACACCAAGCACCTCATCGTCGAGGTCATGGTCAGCGACGAGGACGACGAGGATGTTGAGGTGCGTTCTCGTGTATGGCTTGATTAAAAGTGCACCACTCACCTTGTCTGCAGGTTCCGTTTATCGTTGTGTTTTTGTAGGCGGAGCGGCGAGTAGTAGCAGAAGCGTGTACAACGGTATATAGAAGTCAAATAGCAGTGTATCTATACATCATATCCCCTCCGTGCAGTTCGTGTCTAAGGTATGGCAAATCAGTACGCAGTAATCCAGAAATGTAGACTAGGTGGGTTCGATGGACCCGATCGCCATGAGTTGCTTCCACTCGTTCTCGTCGGGCATGAAGTCCTCTTCCTTCATATCGTGCATTAATTGACGCCGTTTACCTATGGCATTCCTGAGCAACCCTACGGTGTGGTCCAAGGAGTGCACTAGGTCCCGGGACACGAGCGTGCCGAGTGAAGTATGACGTTGTACCAGGACACGGACCAGCCCCGTGATGTTGAACGACCGCGCGGCGTCGAAGTTCGAGCACACGTCGGCCGGGTCGACGCGCCGTAAGTCAGCGGATAGGCGGTGGAGAGCGTCGTCTGCGCGAGCCAGGGCGCTCTCAGGTACCTCGGATGTGTCCACCAGTCGTGCCACATTTTCCACGAGTGATGTTGCGGCGGCAACACGCTCGCAGAGCTCTGTCCAGCTCGGGGTATCCAACGGTAGACGGAGGCGCTGGTCGGCAGCCGCTGCAGCTGATTCAATCATACATGGAGACAGGTCATCATCGGGACGTCATATCAATATAGAGACTGCCACTCACCATAGCCAATAACGGCGCTGTCGACGTTGATATCAAACTGTCCCGCCCAAGGCAGTATCTCCCCGAGACCATTGAGGGCGATATCGTTCATCCGCTTCCACGGCAACACACCGTCATCCGGGACCCATGCGATTGAAGAGAGCGCCGTCAGCACCCAGTCTGCGTGACGTTTGTCTAAACCCGGACGGGGAAAACATACGCTGAACCGCAAGTATCTCAGCAGGTCCTCGATCGTCTTCGCCCAGTGTGCGTCCCGAGATGACCCGTCCACCTTGAGCAAGCAAAGAAGGACATTGATCCACAGATCGTTGGCCGTCTGGTTTGTGAACAGCGCGACCTGGTAGGGCGAGTGGCGGCCGTAGTGTCTTTCGTTCGCGCCGTGCAGTCGCTCGAAGCATTCTATCACGATGGCCGGTGGCTTGCCGGAGAGGCATGTCGCGGCGTTCGACAGCGACTCGGGGTCCATGCTCGCGTCGTACGCCATGATGAGCATGTCCGTGTCCAGGATGTGGCCTGTACGGGTGACAAACATTTGCTCGCGTCCACGCCATGTTCGAAGCCCCCCTGACCGAGGCTGCCTCCTCCCGCTGCACGCCGTGAGGGCGCAACCGATCTTCTCGAGGATTCGCCCGGTGGTCCCTGCAGCCGCACGATGCCTACGCAGCACAATCTCTCTGAGGGGGTGAAAGGTGGAGTACCGCAGGACGTTGAAAGCGCGCGCGACACGCGCGTAAACAGCGTAGAGCGCGAGGGTCTGCGGGGAAAGGTAGCAGCAGCCAGCTTTGAACAGGGGAAGGAACATGGTGACGAGGACGAACGTCCCGAGGATGGCCACGAGAACTGACGAGACGGTCGCCACAGTAGGGTCGAGCGTCCACAGAAGGATGAGCATGCCGGCCAGGAACAGCGCAAGAGCAAGCTGGAGCAGAACGGGGATGACCATGACGATGTCGCGCACGCGCCATGCGATAAGGCCGTTGAGGCGGTACTGCCGGAGCTGGGCCGTCTTGCGCGAGTTCCCGGAGGAGATCCCGCCATTGTACTCGTTGATCCACTGCTTGACCATGATGCCCACTGACGCGGAGGACAGGCTGAGGATGAGACTGGAGAACCAGAGGGCGTTGAGCCAGACCGCTGCCCTAGGTACAGGTGGGGGTGCGGTGTCTGTTTGTTGGAACGCAGGTTGGGTGGAGTTGATGAAGGGAGGGTTTGTCGAGAAGCTGCCGAGTTGCGCTGATATCTGCTGCAACGCCAGGAGTGTCGGGTCCTGTGGGGTTGGCTGTAGGAGTACATACGACTGCACGTTGAATGCGGTCAAGATGGCGGAGAAGAGACCTGCCTGTTTATCTCTAGTCAGACCGTATTGAACCCTCTGCGAATCACACGGTATGACACGTACGTAGACGAGGTATGTGTCAATCTCGGCGTTCCAGCGCTTGATCATGTCGTCGCTGTAATCCTTTACGACGTCCGCGGCATCTGACCACGCTTTCTCCGTTTCTTCGGGTCTGTACAGGTCCTCGCGTCTGTTCAACAACTCCTGGTATTACCTTTAGTTCAATTCGGAAACCATGACGAGTCGGAATCGCTGCATGAGGAGCACACTCACCTGAATCGAGGGCGGCGTCCATGGGAGAGGTGGTAGTTCTGTGGGAGTAGCCTCCAAACCCCCGCCGGAGTCTGCGCTGGAGGGCAGGAATATTTTTTCCGTGTGCTCGTTCGTAACAGGCGACGCCAGCCCAGCCCCCCGAGTCGAAGCCTCGCTCGAAGTCTTTTCGCTTAGTAGTCCGGACATGTCAATACTACCAACAAGACCTGAAGTGAAATCAGCTTGTGTATTACGACAAGGAGTGGTTGGCAACAATGCACCTGAGGGAGGTTGTGAGGGTGGAGGTTGCAACCAAACCTCGGACTTGTTGAGAGTCGAGATGCACAGGCGTTGCCTGACGTTGTACTCCAGCTGTTCACACGACTGTCTTAGAGTTAACACTGCCACACCAACTTAATCCCGTCGCGGGTGTATCGCCGCGAATTTGTGACGTTTATTTCCATGTACAGCAGCAGCAGGCTCGCAACCGTACATAGTACTTACGACCAACACACACGAATGCCTAGAGGTTCACACCGAGGGTTGGCTCACAGCATAACGGCCTCCGATCTATTGACATGTACAAAGCAGGCAGAGAGCAGCACTGCGTGCGCAGTCGGAGACACGAGCGAGTCGATGTCAACATATAAGCTACGTATACCTACGGGGGGGACGAAGCGTTGCTACAGGAAGGGGGGCGAGAGCGGGTTGAAGGAGAGCGGGGTAGCTTCGTCGAGCGGATACAAGGGAGTGCGGAGTATGAGGGGATGGGGAGGCGGAGGGTGGGGTGCGCGCCCCGTCCAGCTGGACGGAGGTGCGGGAGGCTCGTGAAGGAAACCACGAAGTGCGAGGGAGCTGGAAACGACTGAAGAGGGGAACGTGATGTGTAGTGTTTTCTGGGTTTTCGTGTGTTTTTGTGCGTTTGTGTGGGTGGACAATGCAGCAGCAACAGAACAGACGTGACGTGAAAAGGCCAGAAACGGGGAGGAGTGAAGAGGATAAGACGGACGTAAGACGACGCATTAGTGTGCGGAACGTGAATGTACGGATAGATTCTGTACACGAGAGGACCGAAAAGCGTGGAAGCGGCGTATCGAACAGCGAAGCAAGCAGGACCGTCCACGTGCGGGGATGCTGATATACGGCGCCGTAGGTCGTTGATAGCACAGGGCTACCCGACGCAGGTTGGGCCGGGGCGCATAGCGACCACTGGCCCGAAGATGTGCCGATAGTAGTGAGAATAGATACGAGATGCGTTGATGACAATGATGAGCAGCCAGGAGAAAGTGGAGGGGGCGGTCCTCGTCGACGGGATGGATATGTCGTGGATGCAGGGGTGCCCAGATAGAGAAACAATGTGATGAGAGAGACATAAGACGACGAAGCGTGGCCGGGGCATGCGAGAACTGGCGCGCATTAGAGAGTGGCGTATGAGCGACCCTGCGCTTGCGCAGAACCGCTCGAGTGGGGGATGGTACGCCAGGGCCGACGACGAGGATTATTATAATGAATGATGCGTGTACCGAGGACGGGGAACCGGTGCAACTGTCTAATTCTCCGTTGCAATTCTCTAGGACGCGTGCTGTGTGACCTCACGCTTTGAGCGGAGGTCGGTTGGAAAGGCCGAAGGGACGATCGTACGAGGTCGGAAAGCCAATGCGGTCGTACGACGACCACTGGGATGAGACCGGAGGGGGCGGAAGGTAGCGAGCATCAGAGACCAGGTGATCGGTGTAAGCATGTTCGAACCGTGTCTGGGAATAGGAACGAACACGTCCGGGAACGTGCTCTCCGATGGCCTGGCCGTAGGACAAGGAATGCGACCGTGAGTGCCCATGGGGTGCCGGGAGCGCGTAGCCGTACTCGAACCCGCCGACGGGCGGGTGAAATACGGACGGAGGCGCGAAGACAGCCGGCCGGCTGATGGGCTCCTGCCTGACCGCATAGCTCCCAATGCTCCACGACGAACGGTGAGCATCCATCGATGGGTGGAACGGCAACGGCGGGGGAGGCGCCGCAATCGCTGGCTGCGGCAGCGGCTGGGGGGCTACATATTGACGAAGGCTGCGACTCCGGTCACGGATTATAGGCTCGTCGGCGTCCGGGCTCCACTTGGCGGGCGGAGGAAGTACGTGGTCATTGCGGGTATACATTTCGGCCGCGTACCGCGGCTTCGAGTTGTGGCGACGTCTCGGCAGGTACTCTTCCCGAAGTGGGCCGTCCTCGTCCAGGTCGATCTCCAAGACGTCCTCGAGGTACGCATCGTGACCGCCCGCCGGCTCCTTCCTGTGCTCATCAAGGCTGACGAACGCCGGGACGGGAGGGCACTGGCACTGTTGAGGGCGACAGCCACATTCAACCTCTTGGGTGTTGAGCAACATCTCGATCGCCTGGCGCACGATGACGTGCGGACTCGTGGAAGGGCGAGAAATGGGCTGCGGGAATACGGGAGATGACAAAGTCGCGTGGTATGAAAGCAGCTCCGACAGCCAGCTGGTCCACTGTTGCGGAGCAATGTTGAGGTCATAGCGGAAGATGTCGAGTGCGAGCGACTCCAGCCTGTTCAGGGAGCGAATAGGAACATTCGAGATGGTGTGCCTGAAGACACGGTCAGATAGAAGGGACGGGCAGAGGTTCTTTCACTACTTACCAAGTCTTGTTGGAGAACGTGTGGTCGTCCAGCCATTTGTTGGCCAGCATGCATCCGAGCAAGACCAGGCGGAAGGGGGCGTAGGCCTCGATCATGTCCCGGTCCGTGCCAAGATGAGCCTCGCCCAACAGCTCAGCCCGGAATCGAATCTCCTTCTCGTGCTCCGATGTGAGGCCGACGGGTCCGAAGAAGACCGGGAGGCGAACGATGTACCACATCGCTAGGAAGACAGCTGAGGGCTGCAGAAGCGTCGAAAGCAGCATGGAGTGGATAGAGCTCGCCAGATGGCTAGGAGGGCTCGTCGAGTAGTGCTTCGCAAAAGCCCTGTAGGCAAGTAGTTAGTACATGTACCTACGAAATGAAAAGGGTGGCGCTTACGACGGTTGAGCGTATTCCGTAGGGAGACGCATGCCAGTCGTGCAGACCTTCCATACATAGCTCGCTATCCACTCCGACAATGGAGCTGCTAATTTCTTGTACGCGGTGGTGGCCATTGGAGTGACAACCGTATCTGCGACGGAAGTCTGCTGGAGCGGCTGTTCGGCTTGGTAAGTCTGACACTGGTAGCACGCCGCATGGTAGCCGTCGTGGTTGTAGTACTGGTGGGCTTGAGCTTGCTCCACATTCCGACCAGGATCCAACGTGACGCGCTCTTGAGCAAAGGCGTTGTCGATGAACTCGGCGAATGGGGTCGCTGGGCCGATCGGGCTAGAGCCAGGCTCTGCGTCGTCGACAGCAGGAGAAAGCGGCGCATAGACATCGGGAGAGAGGTCCTCTTGGACTGGACTGAAGACGCCCCTCTCGTAATCGCCACCGACAGCCGAGAAAGAGCGGCGGAATTCCATGCCTCGGGCGGGATAGTCCATAGCCATGTCGGAAGAACTCTCAGCTGATTGCCGGTCGGACGCCATGCTGTCAACCGGGGAGTACTCAGCGGCGTACTGGTGGTCTTCTTCGTCCGTCCAACCTCGACATCCATTCATGTCGTCATCCACGTCTGCGGCATTGAGGTACATCTCTTCACGAGAACCCACGAGGGGGCGGGTGTCACGGACGGGCGGGATGCTCGCTTGCGCGGGCGCACCTTTAATGACCGCTGCGTTGTCCGCAACGGTCAACCCTTCGTTAAAACCCTGCACGTTGAAAAGTGGGCGGAAACCGAAATCGTCTTCCCCGATGCGCCGCTTGTTCCTCCTCCAATCAGGAAGGGAACTGATCCACTCCTCCCTCGACGCCAAGGACGGGGGCGGCCCCTGAGGCGGGAGAGGCAAGGAGTGGGTCAAGTGTTGAAAGACGGAAGATTCGCTATCGGACTGGGAGGGATGATTGATCTTGATTACCGGGTGGGCGACCTGCTTGAGGTAGACGGGGACGGGAACTGGCATCTGCAGTGGGAAGAGAAAGGGAGAACCTGTCGCAGGTAGCTGCTCGACCTTGGCGGGTGGGCAGAACCTGGGACCGGAGGCCGGGATGTGCGGCGTGGATTGAATGGGCTTGTGGGCCGGTCGTAAAGTAGGTCGTGAAGAGGGCGGAAAAGGGAGATGAAGTGGGTAGAGGTCGATGGGGGAGGATGGGAGACTCAGTGGCAAACGCACAGCGAAGGCGTGCCTTTTTGGATGCTCGAAGGAGAGAAGGGGGGTCAGACACTGACGGTGGCAACACCCTCCGGACCTGGTGAGTATCACTGGCGGGGACTAGAACGCCCTCTCCTGAGTCGATGCCGTCGTGGTCGTCAGTCGGGGAGTCGAGAGAAAACGGGCAACGAGGGACCGACGAGAGGAGGGTCGATCCAAGCAGGGGGCCAATGTCGTCGTGGCTTGGAGAGAGCCGTGCCGCTGAAAAAGCGCCTTGTCTTTCTCCCTCCCCGCCGCTTACGTAAGCGCTTGCTCTCCCCCGCGGCCTGCGCCGTTGCCTGCGCTCTTACATATTCCACCGTCCTCCTGCACCTGGCTATATGCGCTATCTGCGCGCCCACAACAGGCCCTGACTCACCCTCGCCTCCTCCCTGACCACCGGATCTCCTGCGCCCGCGGTCGTCGTGTCTCCCTCGTTCCCGCAGCCGCCTTCGCAGCCGCCACACTCGGTCCAAGGTTCACTCTAACGCCTGCAACGACGCGTTCAGCACCGCGGGAACTTCATACACCTCCGCTTTCTCAGCCGCGGTCAACATGGTATTGCCCCCCGTCCCGTCGTTCTTTTCCAGCACACAGGATGTTGACCCCAGCACCCCCCAGCAAGTTGGTCTCGACTCCATCACGCTCGGCCAGCTGAAGGCCATGGTCGGCTCCGCGCCGAAACCTAAGGTCTGGTCCGGTTCCCGGTTTCCTATGACTCCTCCACCGTCTGACTCCGTGAGGAAGTAGCAATCGTACTACGACTTCCAATATAATGATGAAGACACAGTCTTGAATGAGATTGAAGAGTTCTATTCGTATGTGGAGACTCCCCAGGTCGCCGAGAACCTAAAGGCATGGGAGGGCTCGTTTCCCGGAGGTGCGTGGATATCCTCACACCAGTGTGAAACTCTCTGACTCGTGATAGATTGGACCTCGAGCTCCTTCGCACAGCGCAAGGCCCATGTTGAAGTACTCCTGGAGAGCCTGGAGCATCGCGATGCGGAGATTCGTTTCACAAATGCCCGACGCCTATTTTACGTTCTGCAAGGTGCATACTGACAGTCCGTGCCATGCTGCAGCTAACTCACATGCGCTTTAGGTACCTTCGCGGAGACAACTTCGCAAGAAGATCAACTGCATTGGATATTCGAGAACTGCAAGGTTGTCCGGGCAGCCAACGGCGTGACTAGCATCATCGAGGCCATCAAGATAGCAAGCTCAAAGCATGATCTCTTATGGTACATCGTCCACTCGCACGTTCCTGGACACAATTGACGTCCCATCTCCGTCTATAGCACCCTATCAGATGCAGATGCCGCGCACTTCAGCATCTCCCCGCAGGAGAGATCGGACTTCTTGGAGGAAGTGACCACAGAGCTATCAGTGTATCTAGGCATGCTTTATCACATGGTCGAAGTCTTCAAGGGTCACGACGATTTTGCCGATGAGCTGAGTGAGCAATGCCGTCTGCCGCGCGTACACGACGCTAATATCCTTGTGCGCCAAATTAGTGAGTCTGGAACCACCGCTCCCGGTTTATCTGTTCAATGTGGTGGCCGGCCTGCGGGACAAGAGCGCTAAGGGATATCCTGTGAAGAAGGCACGGATCTTCTGACTCATGATACTATCGGATGAGTCTCATGGTCGATGTCATCAGCTCCTCCTGGTCCTCTGGAAGACTATCCTGACTTGCTGTGGCGGCGTTCGCGAGCTAGCATCTGTGAAGAAAGTGACACGGGAACTTGCGGGCCTCTCAGCGGTCCCTGAAGAAGGTACATTCCCACGTCATCCCACAACCACGCGTTCGTCGTCTCAACGCCTCGCTTGTGTGCCCATAGCTGTCCCAATAAAGTCATCCCCATTGGACTTGGAAGTATTCCGACAGGAAATCTCTGTCAAGTATCCAACGTTCAACCCGCCACCCGTCGCAGTGCCCGCAGCGACACCCGTGACAACCGCGAAGCTCGCGCAGGCATATTCGCCTATACCAGTACGCCACCATTATGACCACGATCCCGCCGAGTCACAACACCAAGAGCACTCCCACAATGCCATGCCACATCCATTCAATCCCAACCAAGGTGGCTCTTCCTTCCGCCCTATCCCCCAGCCAGCCACTCCAGCCCCTTCGCCACCGCCCTCCCCTAAGCCCAAGAAGCAGCAGTTTCAGACGGACCAGAGCCGTCCGTTCCTCTTCCCATTTTCGCGGACGAACATCGGCTACAATGACTCGCGTCTGGTCCCATTCGCTATCGATGAGGCAGACAGGCTCTACGCCAAGCACATGTATGCCAGTCTCTCGCTCTGGCAAATGTGGAAGACACGCGAAGAGTGTATGACCGCGGAGAGCGGTCTGGACTACCTTCCTGGAGCGGAGCGGCCATCTGAACCCAAAATACCTTTGATCGTAGGTCTCTTGGCGAATGTTCGGCTTTGGCGTGACGCTAACTACTCCGCTGCAGTCTCGGTCGTTGGATGACGAGGCTGGCGAGAAACTTCCAGATGTAGCCATTCTTGACGCCAAGATCGCAGAGGCTGAGCAGGCTATGAAGGATGGCGAGACCTCATCTGCCAGGCGCCTCGCGAAGGACCGGCGAGAGGACATGATGCGTCTGAAACGGGTGGAGCAAATCTACGTATGTCCTCCGGGCGCGTCAGCCGTACTGCCAACTGACTTCGCACCCCGCAGAGCGCCGTGCTACCCGTGCTCCCCGGATGGGTGCTTGTTTTACTTAAGTTACTCCTGGCAACGGTGTCCACAGGCAATGGGGCTGTCGCACCGCATGCAGCCGCGGGATTTCCGCCAGGCGTCGTTTCCCGTGAGTAACCAGCATCAGCCGTTGCCTGGATTGCTCAGAATAGCTAACGGGCCGCGCAGCACTCGACCAGTCCCCGCCCAAACCTGCCACATTGGACGAGATCGATGTGGCCCGGCATCGCGAGATTACATCGAAGGCAGTGTCCGCTATCCTCCTCCTGACCTTGAAGTGGTTCAAGATGTCCCGTGAGTGCACCCGACGGCCACAAACGTTGTCTTTGAGTTCTGACGGAGGCCTGCAGATGTGATGAAGTTCCACCACCTGGGACAGCTCCTGCTCGATACCAACTGCCTCCTGCTGATTTTGAAGATCTTCAGCCTGCACGAGGCGTCTGCCGCAGTGGTGGCGAAGGCGGACATCCCTGAGCGGAAGTAAGTTTGCACATGTTCGGGCCGCCAGGCAGGTATTCACCGACATCCCCCCAGCTTCTTCCGATATTGCCAGGTGCGCTTCGCGCGTCGCTCCAACATGGGCGGGCCGGACGAACCACCGGCGCAGCGCCCCTCACGGCAGACGATTGTGCGCAAGACGACGCTCCCGAACGGACAGAAGCACGAGGAGGAGGTCGACCTGCTCACCGACTTCTCGTGGCGCAACTTCTTCTCCACGATCAACTTCGCTAAGATCATGCAGAAGCTGTCCAAGCACCGGTCGCATCGCATCCGCATGCTGGTGCAATACAAGAGCTCGGTGAGAGCGTTTCCTCGCGTCCTGCCTGGCGTGCAGGTGGCTGACCGGAGCACGGTGGCGTATAGGCGGTGCTGAAGCGGATATTGAAAGTGCAGCACCCCATGCTGCAGCTGCATGTCCTCAAGCTCATCAAGAGCCAAGTGCCGTTTTGCGGTCGGAAGTGGCGCCAGTGTGAGCAGCGCGCATCTCAGCATGGCAGGGACGCCTTCGTCTGACGTCTGCAATAGCAAACATGCAGGTCATCACCGCGATCTATCTCAATTGCAGGCCCGACCTCCGGGATGAGTGGCTTGCTGGCATCGAAGTGGATGACGTCTATGACGCGCAGGTTTGTCGATGCGCCTTCCCGGTCGTACCGGACAGAGATGGGCTGATCGTGTTTTTAGGCTCAGGAACAAGCTCTTCGCCACCTGGTCAAGTTCTGTATGTACTCACATCAGTGTCAAGTCGCGGCTAAGGCGGCTGACAATTCAATTAGATAACAATAAGCGGTATGGTGTTCAGGCCACCGTGCAGCCCAACGCACACCGGCGTGCCGCGAGCATATCCCATCATCTGGAGGGCCTGCACGCCCCTGCAGAGCTGTCGGGTATGCTGCGTCCCGTACAGACTCCGAACACGGTCGACGCGGATGTGTTCCCGCCCCTCCGAGCCCAGACCACCGAGCCGTCGATCTTCCTCCCCTATGTGACGGAAGACATAGCGTTCGAGGAAGAGTACGAGGAGTACCTCCGGTGGTCCGACGAGCACTCGAGCACCAGCTCGCGTAGCTCGAACGCATGGCACCGCCTGCCCGAGCTCGTCCACGACATCGCGGACAGCATCAGCGACAGCGAAAGCATCGTCTCCATCGGCGAGCTTTCGGATGAGGCGCGGGCCGCGGGCGAGAAGGACCGCGACCTCCCCGACGAGAACGTGAACAACTGGGAGGTGAGCTGCTGTTGCCCGAACGACTTATGAGTAACGCATGCTAATGTGGGGGCGCAGCACATGAGCCCGAAAACTATGGCAGCACTGACGAAGTCGCCCTCTCATGGACGCCGGTCGAGCTCCGGCAGCGGAAGCCTTCGGCCTGTCCTTCCGTTCGAACTGGACGACGGCACGGCTGTGGACGATAACGACGAAGACGAGGAGCTCGGGCCGATGCCGAAGGAGCCGTCCGGACCCTTCCATGCAGGTGCCGGCGTAGACGAGGTTGAATATGCATATGGGTGAGTCAAAGTCTCCCTCAAGCGTGACATACGGTTAGGCTAACACGCAGCAGTGTATGATCGTCAGAGACTGCTGTGGATCTGGAAGTTCCCTTCTTGACCATCTGTTACTTCTGGAATTTGAGATATTGTACAATGTATATGAACGTGCATGAGTTGCTCTGTAGGAAATGGTGGCGTGCAGAACCTTCGTACGCCATGGGATTATCTGTTGGTAGCCATGTGCTTGATTTTCAAAGGTAGAACGCCCATGTGTCTTGTGAAAACATCTAACACCCACGATAGGTACTCGATAGTTAGTGTCGGGGTCGACTATGACCGGGAAGAGATCAGTGCCACTCACTTCCTTGAATCGGAACACACATTGATCGGGGAACAGGTCAAGAGAAACGACGCTGTCGTACCCGCTGTACACTGGCATCTCCACGAGGGTCCTTTTGTACGGAAGTGCGGTAGCGTTGCCACGGTTGACCGAATAGGAAACAGCCAGTGTCGCCCCAGCCGGACGAGACGAGTCGGTTTCGACCGGCGCCAAGTGGAATTCCTCGTGCGGGTCATACCGTGCGCCAGGATGTGCATCTACCAATAACATAGAGAAGCCCTCATAGCCCTTCTTTCTAACATGACCGACGAAACCGCACTGCGACCCAAGCGCACCGAGACAGAGGGTGCGTCCGGGGGCTGGAACGGTTACGGTATCACCACGCTTCGCCCAGTCATCGAAGGGAATTATGGCAGGAACGTGCTTGTTCGAAGACGATGAAGGGGCCACATGTGCAGAAGGAGCGGGCATAAAGGACGATATAGTTGAGACCGGGACGATCAGGATCTGAGAGTCCCCGCCGGACGGCGCAGTCCCACTCCGCCGCCTGATCGTTAGCACTGTCAATGCCGGGTCCACCTCGAAGAGAGGTCGACGTCCAAGAGGGTACGATGGTCGGTGCATATGAGCTTCGTAGTCGACACTAAGGTTAAACGACCAGAAAGGAGGCCACCGCGGAGACGGATAGAACATCAGCCGAAGGCACGCCTCTGCGTTGATGTCCGCCACGGAAGGCTGCAGATTGCCGGGCTCAAAATTGACGACGTTCGGGTCCATGCGGACGACGCAGATCGAGTCGTCCTGCACGATAATGAGCGAGTTTTGGTATCCCATCAGAAACGCTTGAATGGTAAGGGGCCGAGGGTTGTCGGGCAGGAGGTGGTATCCCTGGCAATAGTTATGGTAAGTCGGCTGTATGCTAAAGGTGATGTGGTCGCAACGAACCCAGATTAATTGTCCCGTCTTCCAGTTCCATACTTGTATAGTCGATTCGGTGATCTTTCTCTGCCATAGAAGTATGTCTCCACAGACTTCCAAGTAGGCGGAGAACCCGACGCGGGTCGGGTACAAGGATCCGGCAAACGCGACCGCGGAGTGTAGGATGGGTATTGGGGCCAGGGGGTGTGCAGCTCCGGTACGTGTTAACGAAAATAGGTGGCATTGACTTGTGTCACCAACATGAGTAGCCCTTCAAGATTTCGCAGGGGTGAATGCCTCTTAGCGTCGGGCAGCGCGAGAACGATTATGGTATATACTTGTACTCACTCGGTAGTCACCGCCAGCAGGTCCTGGGACGCATCGACGACGCATCCGCTGATTGAGAGCAGCGCTATCATGTTCGCCTTCAAGATAGCACTGTTGAGCACTATCTTTATGTCTTCTACACCCCTCAACGGTGAGCCCGGCTGCCACAGGATCAAGTCGCCATCCTGGAGGTACGGAATGATGCCGCCTGTCACAGGAAGCTTTCGCACTGTGGACGCATTGAACCTCCAAGGCGGCGGGGTTGCTGATGTGTCCTCCCAGGGTCTCGGAGTCAGCCTTCGCCGCAAGTATTCCTCCAGGTTCCGGAGGCGCTGAGCGAGGGGATGGTCCATGGAAGAACTTTGACCATCGACCATACCGGCCTGCGCGAGCTTGATCTTGTACTGCAGAGCAGGAGTATGAATGAGGTCTGCCATCGTGTGGCATACCTTACGGGTGCGCCTCATCATGTTTAGTACGAAGCTCAAAATCAACATGAAGCCTGATATGGGGCCTCACCTTCTCGCATCTGAGAAGACTTTGTAGATCGAGTTGGTATAGAATCTTGAAGCGTAGCTCCTGTGGAAGCGTGCAGAAGCGATCGATCTCGGCCGGGTTGTCAGTGGCCATGGTGAGGTTTTGGACGTGACTGTATGAAGACAAGGTCGACGTAGCACTGCAATGACACTTCCTCGCGTAGGGCTGCGCACACTGGCTATCCGGCCCGATCATGGAGGAAACCACATCATCTTCAACATGTGCCATGATTGAGTGAGCCGTGTTGGAAATGCTACAAAGGTACTATACCGATACACGCTTGATACTATGCACCCGATCACGGTCAAATCAATACATCGCCTTCGTCCGCGCGACTGCCCATGGGCTGCCCGCAGAGTAAAAATCCATGGGATATACTCCGCCCTTCCGCGCGCGCTCCCTGCTATCCCCCTCGCCAGTCGCCATCCACCCAGGGGCCTTCCCGACAGCGACCGCGGTTTCGTACGGGCTGAGGAGTGGCCGCTGGAAGGCGTAGCCCCAATCGATCGACAGCCGCGGACACGACGTCTGCACAAACGCCGCGAGGTGCGGATCGAAAAGCGCGAGTTTCGCAGGGGAGAGCTCTGAGAGGAGGATGGGCATGTAAGGAATCGGAGCGGGCGCGCCTGCGAGTTGTTGAGTGATTGCACGGAGCTGCTTAAAGCTGCCCTGGCGCCCGAGCGTCCCCAGTATGACGCCCCACATTGGAGGAGAGGGGGAAGAGGAAGGTGAGGGGGTGGCGACCGTGGAAGTTTGCGAATGAGATGCATGAGCGGTGATGCTGCGTCGTGCAGTTTGAACGGCCTCGTCGCGGACGGTGCGCATCTCGACATGGTCATATCGTTCCCTCGTGAGCTTCTTCGAGTAGGGGTCGTAGCGGAATGCGGGGACATCCGGATTTGCGATCATTATAGATTCGAGGTGGAACCGGCCGTCTCCAAGGTATCTGAACGCGTAGGGAAGTTTGAGCAAAGAGTGCGCACGTGAAGAAGAAACATGTCTCACAGGAGAGCGTCGACCTCGTTCAGCTGTGGAGCAGTGCATCCAAGGATCTCACCAGGCGAAAGAGGCTTTGACCTCGGTATCGAAGCCTCGTACCGCCCCCTCCAGAGGCGAGGTTTTCCTAGATCTTGGCAAGCCTCGTTGGGGGCTCCCTCTGCGCCTGTAATCAGCCCCACCGGGGCTGACGGGTCGTGATTTTCTAAGAACTCGACAGACAGGTCGTCTTTCAAGCGAGAGAGCGCCGCGACGAATTGGATGGTCGACACTAAGGCTAGACGAGTGGGATATGGAGACGCGGTGCTAGAGCCAGGGTTGGAGAGATGTTCTGTCGAATCTTGGGCGGCCATTTCAACGGACTCGGGGCCCTCTATTCGTAGATGTCCCCCGCCAGCCAGCGTTTGACCGGCCGGTATTTGTGCATTCTGCTCCTCAGAGTCCAAGAGTGACTCGCGGAATCGTTGCCGGTCGCTTGGGAAGTTGAGGCGGATAGTTTGGAGGAGGTGAGAGGAGTCTATGGAAATTTCGACGAAGACATATAGCGTTTTGATGGTGGTCTGGTCGATAGGCACTATGGCAGGGGGCAATTAGTCACGTAAACGTGCATTCGGAAGCCACAAAAGTTGAGTTACCAAGGCAGCTGTGCCCGTAATGAACAAGCATGTCACAGCCTAGCGCAACGGCTGTGTAGTCGTCGATGCAACAAGCCCCATAGGTGACATCTCCCATGATCACGGTGAGGGCGTCGGTGAACCTAGCAAGACACTCAATATCAGTAAGCCACCGCGTTTATGTGATTGAGAAGACTCACCGTTCGATGATATCCGCGATGGTGCAAGCAAACATCTGCAAACCTTCCGGCATCTGCAGAGCCACCATCTTGGCCTGATTCTTTCGGACATGGTGTATTGTCTTGTGAATTTCAAAGGAGTAGTTTGCAGGCAGTTGCTTTATAGCCGCATTCAGTTGCGCGTCGTTGAGAATGTCCGGGGGTATCTGGTTTGCGACGACCGGAGAGTACCCAGGCTTTGAGGGAGTCGCGCTCTTGCTACCAACGAACCGCTTCCTTGGCTTTGTAGCGTTTTTGGACGATGATGATGCTGAATTGGTAGCTGGCGGTTTTGTTGTTACGGACGTCTCCGACATAACGAGAAACGGGGTGAAGCAGAACAGAGCAGAGGTAGAGAGCGGCGCGCACAGTAAGCGGAAGAGGAGAAGATCTGCAATATTACCGTGCTAGATCTCAGATCGAGAGCACGATCGCGTAGGCGCCTAACCCCCCTCCGGGACGTTACAGTTACGTCACGGTAACAGGGACGTAACACTGCAGCGTCGCGCTGAGCGCCTACGCAGGTTCCTCTGCACGTCCTCCCCGCGCGTCCATCCTCAGCAGCCTCTCGTCATGTCGAGCCGAGGCAGATCTCTCTCTCCGCGACCTCTCCGCGATGAAGACGTCGACATGGACAGTGGATCGCGGTCCCCTCCCGCAAACCCGAACGCGAAAGTGGTTGTCGTCACGAACTTGACGCGAAACGTCATGGAATCGCATCTGCAAACAATATTCGGTTTCTACGGCGAGGTGGTCAAGGTCGATCTCCCTCTCTTCGGAAAATGTGAGAGACGCATTCAATCCTCGAATAGTTTTATGTACTGACACGGTTTCGCAGCGGGACAAAACAGAGGCAAGGCGTCACTCGAGTATGTCGACTCTGCGTCGGCACAAAAGGCGGTCTCGCACATGGACGGCGGTCAACTGGATGGCGCCATCATCAAGTGTGAGCTCTCGGAGGCCTCCATCCGCTCGCGCTCGCACTCGCGCTCGCGCTCCCGGTCTCCCCGCCCTGCTCCCCGCGCCCGCTACGGTCGCAAGTCTTACTCTCGCAGCCCTTCGCGCTCAAGAACCCCGCCGCCTCGTGGTCCCCGCCGTGGTGGATACGAGCCGCGGTACAACGACAACAACAACTTCCGCCGTGGTCCTCCTGGCCGCAGACCTCCCCCGCCACCTCCCCCGCGGCGCTTCGACCGCTCGCGCACGCGCTCTCGCTCTCCACCACGACGCGTGGGAGACCGTCTGCCGCCCCCCAGGAGACGCTCGCCGAGCTACGAGCGCGGGGGTACTGGTCGCCGTCGGTCCAGGAGCTACTCGGTCGCCTCGAGTCGCTCGCGCAGCCGCTCTCCGATCTCCCCGCGCTCTCGCTCGCCCGTACGCTCCCGTTCCCGCTCCCGCTCTCGTTCGTACTACTCGTCCTCTGGCTACAGCAGCCGCTCTCGCTCGCGCAGCCGTGCCAGGCGGAGCTACAGCCGGGACGACATCCGCGACAGCAGGTCCAGGTCACCCAAGGACTGAGACTCAGAGTACCGGCGTGTCTCTGTCTCTATGCTCATTGCTGCGTGCTCTCTTATGCGTATATGTGCTCCGAATCGTGCGAGATCCTGCAAAACGTATCGTGTAAATTTGTCCAATATATCGTCGTGCTATGCTATCATAAGTGTACATATTGTCCGTCAAAACGTGTATGAGGCTCAGTCGCTCATGGCAGAGTCGTCGTCAGCGAGGAAGGGGCTGGCAAGGATACCAATCAGCATGGTTCGAATGCACATATAACAACATTGGCACTCACGTATACTCGTAGTCATTGCGAATGGCGTGAGACATCCACTCTTCGTCCGCCTCTTGCTGGGGGAAACCAGAGCCACCTGCGAGACTCAGGACAACAGGGAGGAGCACCAGGCCGTGCAACGCCCCAGAGATGATGAGAGACAACCACATGCGGAAGTAGTAGATCTGACAGCTTCGTCTCAGTACCCCCTACGCAACATGACATAATTTTGAGTCTTACCTCGAGGAACTTTGACCGCGTCAAGGCGAGGACACACATTCCAATTAGCTTGGTGAAGGTGATACCCGACAGCACCTATCCCGCTATCAGTATAGCATTCCGTATGGCGTTCCGTGAAGCAAATACTCACCGAAGGCCCAACATCTACCAACGCGATCCACATGCGCTCGTCGCGCTCCTTCTGTCCCGCAGGGTGGTCCACCGGTAATCCAGAACCTGCGCTCATGAACGCGCGCGCGACGTGCGCGCAGAACTCGACAGCAATTCCAAGGGAGATCACCAGGTTCACCAAGCTGATCGCGTTCAGGTCGATTCCCCACACGCCCATGACGCCCATGACGGTCACCACCGTGAGCGCAACGACGCCCGTGACAATTGTGCCCGTGCGCCACGACCCGAGCAGGAGCGCAGTGACGAGCAGCACCGCGGCGAGCCCGAGACCGAGGATCTGCTCCGTGATCGGGATGATGTGCGCGAACTGGTCGAAGAAGACGTAGTGCAGCGAATACGGGAACACCGTGGCACCCGTCTCGCGCGCGAGGTCGTCCGCAACGCGCCGCGCCGCCGCGAACGCGTTGATGAGATCCGCCTGCGACTTGAGCGGCCGGTGGAACGTGCGGAAGTGCGACGCGACGACCTCGCTGCCGTCCGCGGACAGCGCGAGCGCGTTCCCGAAGGACGCCATGCCGGCGAGCGGGCAGTCTTCGTTCGTGGGCGAGATGAGCCACTGCCGGAGGTACATCATGAACTCCTCGCCCTCGGGCAGGCCGTCCATCGTGATGTTCCACGCGGGCTCGTGGTCTTCGTAGCAGACCTGGCAGCGGCGGGAGGACTCGCTGGGGTCGCAGAAGATATCGTGGTTCGTCTTGCGAACGCGGCAGCACCTGTCCTTGATCGGGTCGAGCCAGTTGAAGTAGTCGTCGATCCAGGATGCGGCGGGCTGAGAGATGTATGAGACGTCTGGACGCTTGCGCTCAGCCTCGAGGAGGTTCGCGATAGAGCGTGTTTCGCAAGTGGTGAAGCGGCCACATAGTTCCTGCTGCCCGGAGCGGTGGGCTACGTCGACGTTGTGCACGACAAAGTATACCGGCGGACCGATATCCAGGTAGGCGTCTATGCTGTCGAAGTACGGGATCAGATAGGAGTCCGACGGGAAGGCAAGGCGTTGGTCTACGCGAATGTAAGTACAATTCATATACTCGACAATAGACGAGCTCACCGAATCCGAGGCGGATATGTTGGATCGAGATGATAGAAGCGACCAAAATGCCGCCGAACCCGAGAAGCACTAGACCTTTGACTACCGGCTTGAGCAGGAATGGTGCATAGCGCTTGCGAATAAACCGTGCAAGGAAGCCAAGCCCGCTATTACTCGGTGGGGCCTCGAGCAGGGCGATACGTGGCGGCATGCGCAGGCAAGGGACGCAATCCACTCGGCTGGCCTGAAAATCCGGATAGTCAGAGATTTCCCGTTATTCTGTGATTCAATGGCACTCACCTCGACACGGCGTAGGTCCACTACCAATGCGCTCACGAACACCGTCACTTGCAGCACCGCGTTCAAGAACACACTTCCTGCCGCATACAGCGCGAAGTTGCGCACGGCCGGCATCGGCACAAGTGCTCCCAGCGCAAACGCGGTCGTCTCCGTCACAGTGCTCAGCAGGATCGACGGCCCCATCTTCGCGAGCGTCCGCGCGACGCGCTCCTCCGCGGTCAGATACTGGGGCGTAGATCCAGCGTCCAGCGAGACCTCCCGTTCGTGGTCATGCTCCGTCTCGTGCTGCGAGTCGAAGCCCGAGCGGGCACGCGACTGCGCGGTAGGGCTCATCGGCGTGGTGTGTCCGTAGCTGTAGGAGTCGCCGTACGCCCATGAAGGACCGCTGGCGCCCCCGCTCGCGTTCGGGCCGTGCAGTAGGTTTTGACGGTCGAGCTCGTGCACGAGGATGAAGACGTTGTCCACGCCGACTGCGAGTACGAGGAAGGGAATGACTTCTGCGATGATCAGCGTGACCTTCACGCCTACCCCGGAGAAGAGCCCGACGGAGGACGAAACGGAGACTATGACGAGCGTGATGCCAAATAGGCCAAGCGTGACCTTCGAGCCGACGAAGAGCGCGCGCGGTAGGCGGGGGAGGAACGTCGGGGCCAAGCGTGAGTCGAGCGAAAGCGTCGAGGATGCGGAAGGCTGTCCGAAGAGCTTTGGGAGGTTGGTCACCCATTGAGTCAGACACGACCATAGACCTTCTTCGTCGCGTGCCGCAGCGCCGTTGCCCAGCGTGAATGCGACGTAGAAGAACATGGCGACGTAGGAGAGGATGACGATCTTGATGTCCGTGTTCGTGCTCTTGTTGATTTCCTCCTCCAGAGATATACCGGTCGACCATGCGATTTGCAGACCCGCTTCCACTGGCGCTCGGCTGTCAAGGTTCTGGAGGTAGTTGCGCAGCGCGTACTCCCATTCCATCGCCTTTGCCTGCTCGGCCTTGTCGAGTGAGTCGGGAACGACATACGTGATGACGAGTGCTTTGGCGTCTGCGTATTCCTTTGCGCCGTCTTCATCTACTGGCACCGATCCCAGCACCATTTGCGGTGCCAACGGCTGCTGGAAGTCGGGCAGACAGTTGACGGGGGTCTCGGCGCAGTCCTCCAGGCGGTCTCTCCAGGTGTCCGCGTCGTAGTCGGAGAGGTCGTTTCCGAACCATGCCATGACTGATTGAACAACACAGAAGCCATCCGGTCCCGCAGGTTTGAGACAAACGTCGGACAACGTGTATCCGTGAGGAGTGGACTCGAGGTTCCGAATGTCCTCCTCTACGTCGGCCCAGAACTTCAGATGATCCCACGAGAGCACGGGCGGCTTCTCGCTGGACGAGGCGGCATCATCAGACACTGCGGCGGTCACGAAGACCTGCTCGACGCGGTAGAAAGGCCCAAAGTGCTCGTCGAAGAATTCCTTCTGCAGTTTGCTCTCCGAATCAGGTGCAACCCACAGACGTACGGGGTCCGTTTCGATCTCGAAACGCTTCCATCCGAGGTTGAGGAGGCCGAATATAGCAAAGACGAGGGCGAAGTTGAGCCACGGGTACGTGGCCGCGAAGAGACCCAGCTTGTAGAAGGAGCGACGGAGGATGCTATTAAGGCGGTAGTGGCGCGGTTGTACCGTCTCGATGGGGTCAAGGAGGGAGGCGCCCCGTCCAAGGCGACGGGTCTCGGACTGGGTGGCGGTGGAGTCCTCGCCGTCGAGGTATTGAGCCAAAGAGGACGCCCCTACCAATCCGCGTGCGTGGGACCGTGGCGACGGTATGCGTTCCGAAGCGGCGTCGGTAGCAAGCGCGACGCGTTCATATGACCTCTCTCGTCTCTTGCGGAGGGTGACCTGCAGGCCGTAACCAAGAGCAAACGACAGAACAGCGAGACCGTAGGCAAGCAAGAGCACGAAAGTTAAGCAGGAGACAAGGCCGACCTGGCACGTTGACTCGGCATTCGGAGGCGGTATCTCGGGGAGCGTCTCGCAGACGTCTAGGCAGTCTATGCACGTACACCTGCTACCCAAGTCATTGTCGAAGCAATTTCTAGCGGTTGTGTTGAGCGTAGAGTATTCCGGAGGAGGATTGGAGGGGAAGTTGATTTGGAAGGGACTGCCCATGTCCTTCTCGTCGCCCATGAACTTCAAGAAGCCGTGGTAGTCCTTCGCGCCACCTCCGATGAGGTCCATGGCGTAGCCGTTGGTCGCACCCATCTTAATGTCCTTGCAGCTGTCATAGAACCCCTCCCCAAACGTCTCCGAAATGAAGAAGTCTACGGACTTCACGGCGGTCTCTTGTGTCGATGACGTCTGTGTCGAGGTGACGTTGAGGTACGAGGCTTGGTTGGGGGAGCATGTGAACGAGCACCAGAACTGGCGGAAGTTGTTGCGACATGCGGGGCAGGAGGAAATGATGTTCTCAGCCAGAACAAGATTGTCGCGGAGAGTCTCGAGCTGGTTGGTCGTACAACATGTGGGTCCTTCCGCGTAGTCCGCGCCGCAGAGAGACGTAAGTAGTTCACGATCGACGTCGTCCTAGGAAAGCGAGGTTATTCAAAGCCGTACCAGAAGGTAAGTGAAACGCACCTCGGATGGTGGACCGTCATAAGGACAGGGGAGAGGTTTCCCAAACATTTCCTTTGGCCCACATGAGCCGCGCATAGCACAGCGGGCCTCGGACCGCATGGTGAAGCCTAGCGTCGACGCCTCCATGGCAGTCAACAGGGAGACAGGGTCCTGCAGAGGACTCAGAGGGTCTCCACTGGAAGAAGTTGCAGGCAGGAGTGGTGGGAGGAGAGAGGGAGCTGGCCGCGTACCGTCGGCGACGTCGGGGGCGACATGGGGCGACATGCTGGGGCGGCAGTCACGTGTAAGCACCTTCACGGTCACGCAGCTGCAGCGCGGTTCGAGGAAGGCGAGCTCCTCTTGCGCTTACTTCGCGTACGCGCTCTTCTCCTACCGCCTCATACCGAGCCCACTCCCCGCATTTGCACCATGGTCAGACAAGCATGTCTCGATGTTCCCGCTAGCAAACGCTCACTCTCTGGCTGTCTTTCATAGGCTCTGCAGACCGCAAACGCCACCCCGGAGCAGCCCCCTGCATTCAACTAGTACGCGCCTCTCCACTGTGCACACATCTCGCGTTTACGCGTTCCCTCTTCAAGTGTCGACGAGGATACGCTCCTCCAACTACGGAATGTAGGCTCACGCGTACGAAAGAGTACGTCCGCCTGTTCTTTCTCCTTCCCCTACCGGGCGCGTCCAAGTCTCACCATCTTCCAGGCGTAACCGAAGGCTTCCAGCGCACTGTCTCCGTCCCCGCGGACCCCTCCATCCTCAGCAAACGCCTCCCCTTCACCCAGACGCCCTCCTTCATCTCCGCCAACGACGCCATGCGCGACCTCTTCGCCGCCCGCGCCGCCAAGAACAAAGGCACCGCCTCCGCGCCCTCCTCCCCGCAGCAGCGCCCGAAGCGCGTGCACAACCCCGAGTCCGACGCAGAAGACGCGGACGTCGACGCGGACGACCTCGACCTCGACCTCGGCCTCGACGACGAGGAGGGTCCCGCGCCGCCGCCGAAGCTCTCCGCGGAGGAGAAGAGCAAGCGCGCGATCCGCCCGCTGAAGCGGAGCGCGAGCCGCCCCGCGGGCGTCGCGACGCAGAGTCTGCCTGCGAGCATGTTCCGCTTCTCGTACGAGGGCGCGAACAGGACGGGCCCTGCGGCTGCGCAGATTACAGAGGAGGACTGGAGCGAGAGCTTTGGCGAGGGTGGCGGCCCCGAGTTGTCCGCCGACCTCGAGATCTGAGGTCTCTCTCGTGGGGAGAGCGAACGGTGGAATTGGTTTACCTTGTGGTAAGCTAGTCCTCCAAGTCAGAAGACAATGTGCTAAAAAAGATCCAGGTCGTCTAGTCCTGCTTGTCAACGCCATCCTGCTGAGCAGCTGTCATGTTATCAACTATCGAATTGTCTTCATCCTCATATCATCTGAGTGTACGTTTTACCGGTCAGGCTATCCGAACGACTCATGTTGTACCATCCCGCAATATAAATCCTGTCATGATAGATATGTGTGATGCGGGCATATATATCGTATACGACTACGAGAATACCCCGCCTGCCACGGTGTCCCTCCACAACCGCCCCTCCACGACCTCCATCCCAAATAAAATCAAGGCCAGTTCTCCACATTCTCATCCCTCCGCCCGTCCATCCGCTTCCTCGAAGCCCGCGAAGTGTCGTTCACGCCGTGGGTGACGCGCATGTGCCGCTTCAGCAAGTCCTGCCGGACGAAGCTGCGGTCCTGGAACGGCGCACAGATCTGGCACGAGAACGGCTTGCGTCCTTCGTGGCTCGACTCGTGGCGCTTGCACTCGTTCTTCCGCAGGAACCGCATACCGCTGCGAGCCACCAATGCGCGTTAGCAAACGTGTATTCTCGAGGTGCGCCTTGTGCAAGAGAAGCGGGCGTACCAATCCTTGCACTGCCACGGCCTATGTTCGACGTGCGAACCAACGTGGACGAGGATGTGGTCCCGTCGCTTGTTGCGCTGCCCGCACCCGACAACATAGCACCTGTACTCGTCGAGAAGCTCCCCGCGGTCGCTCAGCCGGCCCGCAAAGCACTGGAGGAAGCTCCGGTCCAGCTCCGAGTTCGGGTTGCGCAGGCGGAAGTCCGCCGCCCGCCGCCGCAGGTCGTCGAGCTCGATCCCAGTGTGCGCGTTAAGCACCGGGCTGGAGGGAATCAAAGGCGCGGGGGCCGCGGGGGCTACGGATGCCGCGGGAGCTACGGGTGCCGTGGGAAGCGCTCCGTACGCTTGGGGGAGTGTGAAGGATGAGTACTCGCCGAACTGCGGGACATGTATTTGCTGAATCTGCTGCAGCTGGATATCCACGAGAGGCATCCTGGGACCAGGGAAGGGGACACTGCCGCAGCCGGATCCGTATGCGAGGCTGGGGTGGTGCACGCCGGCACTGTTGTTGGGGTACCCCGGGATCTGGTTTGGGTACAGAGGCTGCGGTGCGACCAGCTCGCACTGTTGGATAGAACCATACGGGGGGAGAGTCTCTTCCGTGATGGATTCCATAGGATCCTGAATCTCCTGTTTGACCGAGGACTTGAGAACAGAGACAATGGCAGATATCGCATCCTCGGCGAAGTCATCCTTGATGACGACGTCTTCAGAGAAGTCGCTAGTGAAGTCCGGCGTCTGAGAGAGCTGTTGGTCCATGGGAGCCTCGGGTAATGATACAGTAGGAGTCGAGTGGCCAGTCGAAGAGCGGCTAGAGACATCCGGCGAGTCTTCGCAATCGGGCTCCGGGGTAGACTCCTTAGACGCGTATCCCATGACATCCGCAGGGTTGACGCATGCAGAGGGTGATTGCTTGTCCACTGCTAGTTCGTGCATGTTCACATCGGCGAAAAGGCCCAGCAAAGGCGCAGGACCAAAGCCATCGTCAGTTGTGAGCGTAGGAGAGAAGCAGAAGTAGTCGTCTTCGGGTTCTTTTTTCGGCGACATAGACAAGCTGCCATCAGACCCAGACAGACTACAGTAGGACGAAGGCGGAGAATAACGAGGCAAAGACCATTCTGGTGCAGAAAAGTCCGCCGCAGGACATTCGGAGTACGGCTGGTCGAGGAGCATCGGCGAGGCCGACTCGGACGTGGCAGATGCGCAGGGCCCTGACGCACTCATGAAGCCGCGATCTTCGACGGCTTCAAGATAACAGATGTCTTCCAGCTGCAGCGATGACGTTGATGATTCGAGTTCATGTTGCCGAGACGCGAGGGAAAGGGGGGCGGAGGTGTGAAGGCTGAACGAGGGATTCAAGTCGTTCATGAGGGCATGGGATGCCGTCATGTAGGATGCCGCCAGTGAGAGCGGGTCGGGCAGCGGTACAGACACAGACACAGGAACAGGCAGAGAACCCATGTACGCCAGGGAAGGCTGAGGCCGCATTCCGGAGCCGTAGGAGTGAGCAGAGGACTTGTCATCGTCCACAGGCAGACGCCATGACGACGTGGAGTGTCCTGCGCGCGATGCGCTAGCTTGGAAGTCGGAGGTAAATCCGAGCGCGGGGGCAAGTGGCAGGCGGATCTGGAAGGTTGAAACGCGCGGGTCGGAGACGACGTGTGTGTTCGTGTGGTAGCCAAAAGGCGTGTCGGGGAAAAACGGCGCCGGCGCCGTTTGGTTGAGCGAGTGTGAGGGGGAGACGTGTGTTGGTCGGGTAGACGAGGTGAAGGGATCGTTAGTGTAGGCGGTGGGCGCGTAGCCGTAGTCGTGCAGGTGCTGCATGGTGGAGAAATTAGCTGTGTCTGTAGATTAAAGAGTGAGGATTAGTCCGCGCAGCGGATGTGGGGGCCGTCCAGGAGCGACGGCGGTAGAGTAGGCGAGATGAGAGAGGAGAAGAGGAGACCAAGGACAAACCATCAACTTCGCGCCCGAGGTACTCTGTTCCCCACGTGATCGTGACGTCTTGCTTGCGCTTGTTTGGCAAGAGCTTTGTGCCATCCGTTTTGGGACGCGGTACTCAACGGCAGGGTCAATGACGTCGACGATGTTACGCCTCCCTCTCCGCTCTTTGCCTGCTTGTCGGCGGCACGCACTATCCCAGATCGCCAGGAATGCGTCTACACAGGCCTCAGAGTCTTCTCCATCCAAAGCTCGCTCGACTTCTTTGCTCTTTGGCCTCGGCTCTGGCGCCCTCATAGCGTCCTACTTTCTATGGCCGGATCAGTCTAGGGCTGCGCCGACCAAGAAGAACTCGTTGCTCTCACCAACACACTTCACACCAGTTGAAATCACCGAGACAGAGCCATGTCCTGACCCAAACACGCGCCTTATGACCCTCACCGTACCCCGACAATCCATACCCTCCCTTAACGAGACCGCGTTCCAGCCAATTTGGTCAATATACATCAAAGATGACGACATCCAAGTCGAACGCCCTTTCACCCCACTGGAGGGCATGGACAGCGAGGGCCGGATGAAGTTTTGGATTAAGAGGTATGAGCGGGGCGAAGTGGGTCGGTGGCTGCATTCGAAGAAGGTCGGAGACAAGATTGAAATTCGCGGCCCACTGAAAACATGGCCATGGCAGGAGGGTGAATGGGATGAAGTCGTTATGGTGCGTTCTCTGTCTAACAATCTATCCTTCGCTATGCCTAACCTTGCACTAGATATCGGGCGGCACGGGTATCACGCCTTTCTACCAGCTGATTCATAAGGAGCTTTTGAGCCAAGCCTCCCCGAAGTCCAAGACGCGATTCACGCTGCTACACTCCTCCCGTCGGCCGACAGAACTGCCGCCAGCGGAGTTGCTGCGGCCCCTCTTGGCTTACTCTCAGGCACATCCGGACAAGCTAAACCTGCGCTTGTTCGTTGATTCCTCCGAGGGCCCATCCCACCCGGCGGCGCCATCGTCCACGCTCGCCGTGGGTCGCATCGGGAGGGCGGCAATTGAAGACGCGATGGGCGCGGGCTCGAAGAGCTGGTGGCGAAGTCTATTCGGCGCATCGTCGAGCTCACGATCGCTGGGAAACGAGGCCGGCAAGAAGGTCATGTTCCTCGTGTGTGGCCCGGACCCGTACGTGACACACCCATTTAGACGCAGAGACGTGGAGGGCTCACGATGCAGCTTCTCCTGCCATTTTCAGAATGGTGGCGGCCATCGCTGGGCCTTTCGGCCGAAACTTCTCACAGGGCGACGTTGGTGGGGCGCTGGGGGAGCTGGGGTACGACAAGGCGTCCGTTTGGAAGCTGTAGATTCCCATTGGGGGCCTCTATTTGAGAAGTTTGCAGACATGATGCTGGGCACTGCTTTGCGGCCTGTAAGGCGGTCGAGAACGCAAGGGCAGACGATCTGCAGGCTAATCTGCGAGGACGAGAAATGAGCGGAACATGAGTGGACCCTCCGTGCGGAATGCCGGGCCGGAATGCAGGAAAGTGACAATGACTCCAGTTTGTGACGAGATGAGATCAAAATGACTTGCGCGGTAGAAAGCGGGCGCCTGCGCGATTTACTAAGACTCCTCTTCTCCGAGAAAACTCTCATCTAAGCACGCTCGGCCGTTCCTACTTATTCATCCTCCCCTCCATCGTCGCATCCAGACGTCCCCCAGCGCCCCCCACACCCATCCTAGACGCAATGGCTCCCTCAGCAGTGTACTTCTCGCCACCAGCCCAGACACAGTCCTATGAGAAACCTGCACTGGCCGCGGCCGTCCCTGCGAAGGGCCCCGCACTCGCCATCGGATCCCCCGCGACGGCCCAGGACGGCAGGTATCAGTCGCTGATCACCTCGCTCGAGCAGTCCCGGACGGTCGAGAGACACATGGTCGACAGATTGTTGGACGGAGGTGTGTGCTCCAGAGCCGTTCCATCCCGACGTCATTGACGCCCTCTGTGTTGCTCTGCTATTAGCCACCGCCCTCCCGCCCTCCTCGTTTGCGTCCGTTCACGTCTCTCTTTCTCCCGTCGAGTACAATGCGCTCGCCCCCCGGCTATCGCAGCTCCTTGCACAGCTACTCGCAGGCCTGGAAGCCCTGGGAACGCTTCACATCCTAAACCTGGACTCCGCGCTCCCCAATCTCCCCTCCGAGCTCACCCTCTCCGGCTTCGTCGTGCTCAGCGCAAACCAGGAAGGCGCCCTGATCGCGCAGAAGCCCGCACACTCGGCGGCGCCCTCCGTCTCCCTCAAAACCGCCCCGTCTGCGGCGCTCCCGCTCCGCAAGAAGGCGGATCCGGACCGCAAGGCGTCAAAGAAGGCCCTGTGGTCCCTGAACGCGCCCTCGACCCCCACCATCGACGCGGAGAGCCTCCTGACGGCAGCTGACCGCGAGCGGCCAGCGGTGTGCGAGCCCGCGGTGCGCGGGGCTGCCCGGCGGAAGAAGGCGTGCAAGAACTGCACGTGCGGACTGGCTGAGCTCGAGGCGGAGGAGCTCGCGCAGAGCAATGTTGTGCTGCTCGACGGTGCACCCGATGGGCAGGCGAAGGAGGTCACGCAGGCCGAGAAGGACCGTCTCATGGCTGCTGCGTCTGCTGCGCCAAAGGTAACGAGCAGCTGTGGGAACTGCTACCTGGGCGATGCGTTCAGGTGTTCAGGTTGCCCCTTCAGAGGTACGTTCGTCTTCTTTCGTTCGTGTGTATCATATCCTAATGCACGCTTCTTTTCTAGGACTTCCCGCGTTCAAGCCAGGCGAGAAGGTCGAGATCGACTTCGGGATGGACGATATCTAATCTATTATACCCACCGCCCCGAGGCGAACGCGGACCGTTACCGTCCATCGGCTGCCCTATTGTTGTCATTCCTACGCATAGAAGGTTGCGTTGTAGCATCTCTGTATCCAACGATGTAAAAAGCGTCTACAATCTAACCTACTTCTCGCGATGAGTATCGCATCGTTTACTTCTTGAAACATCCTTGCACTCTGTACGCTTCCGTTCCTACCTATGTCAATTTTCAGCCGTGCCTTGTTGCGAATCGCTCTATGTGTATTTTTCCGAACGATATACGGAATATTTGCAAGCGCTTTTCTCGCGCCCCACACAGCTCCCCACACGCGTCGCGTCTTCGCGTGAATTTCCTGAACTTTGACCACAGGCGCCCGTGCTCACTCTCTTCCATCTCCACCACCGTCTCACTCCCGTTCAGCATGGACGCCCTCCAAGACCCACCCTCAGAACCTGCCGAGCAAGCGGAAAGCTCATCTGACGCACTCCAGCGCCAGTCACCAATATGTGCAGTCTGCCAGACCCACCCGGCGATCTACACCTGCCCGCGCTGCACCACCCGGACGTGCTCGCTCTCCTGCTCCACAAAACACAAGGCCCTTGGCCAGGGGTGCTCTGGGATCCGCAACAAGGCCGCTTACGTTCCAATGAACCAGTACGGCTATGGCACACTCATGAATGACTACACGTTCCTCGAAGAAGTGGGGCGCAAGGTCGGAGACGTGGGACGCGAGATCGTGCAGGGCGGATACACGGCTTCCGTAAGCGGGCGCGGCGGGCGGGATGCACGCGGGCGAGGGCGCGGTCGTGGCCGCGGCAGAGGAGGTGGAGGCGGCGGCGTGGCTGGGAAGCCCGCGTCGAAGCGGGACGTGCTGAAGATGCAGCTCGACTTCCGGGACATCGAGCTCGAGCTGCTGCCGAACGGGATGGAGCGGCGGACGCTGAACCAGTCGACGTGGGACTTCAAGTACGCCCCCGCCCCCCCTCTGCCCCTGCTAGCGTACGTGGTAGTAATGACGGGCGCAATATATTTTTGTTGTGCAGAAACAGGACGGCGCTGCTCACGGTCGAGTTCAAGTTCCATCCCCCACGGAATCTGCTCGCGCCGCCTTCCCAGCCGCCGGAGCCGCCGTTCTCACTCGTCTGTCATCGAAACACGCTAGAGACGACGCTGCTCAGTGCTTTGCGCGCGCATGTACTCGAGCGGAGCAAGTCGAAGAAGGATAAAACACCGCCGATGTGGGTACAAGGTCTTGTATTGCCTGACGAGGACGTACCAGACTCGTTTACCTTGCCACTATGCGTCATGAGCACCCCACTCGACCCCCTCGCGTCCCTAAACACACGACCCTCTCTTCCACAACCCGGTCGTCTCCTCCGCACCGGCTTCTACAAGCTCGACCCGAGCAAACCCCTAGGCGCCATACTCAAGCACAAGCACTTTGTCGAATTCCCAACCATTGAAATCTGGGAGGAGGACGCGTTCCAGGGGACCATCGTGGACGACAGGGGCGCGGTCGTACATGACGACTACGACTCTCCGCGGCCGAAGCGGCGCAAGTTGAACGCGAAGCAGGCGAAGAAGGCTATGAGCGGGCTGCTCGGCGGGTATGGCAGCGAGGAGAACGACGAAGGCGAGGAGGAACGCAACGTACTGAACCTGCTTGGAGGGTATGCGGAGAGTGGGGACGAGGAGGGTGAGGATGACTGGGGCGACGAGGACGCCGAAGGGGAGACCGACGAGGAGTATGAAGGAGACCCAGAGGTGCTGGCTGCCATGTTGCAGAAGCTCCGCGACGCAGGTGCGCTGCGTGACCCTGGTTCCGACAGTGCGTTCGCTGGGTATGGGGCTGCGGATGACGAGCAGGTCGATTGGGGAGATTCTGGTGGCGAGGAGGAGGACGACGAAGGAACGTAGTGGCGGCGGCCATGCTGGAACGAAACCTCTGTAGCAGAGTAGCGTAGTCCACCGTTCGTGCATCTCATACTCATACATCCTGCCGCCTGAGGTCAAGCAACCCCTTCATAAGGAGCTGTACGGCGAGAACCGCGTCGAGTGACTGGCTGAGGGGCGTCTCTTGGGTATTCCTGACGGGGGCGGCGGTCTTCACCTCCACTTCCCAGAGCGTGTCTACGTGCGCCGGGATGACCTTTCCCGTCTTTGGGTCCACCTGGAATACGTCTTGTGAGCATCGTTGCGTGAACTCCACAAAATGGCACCTACGTGCTCCTGCTGGAACATCTGAATGACGAGATTTCCTCGCCTGAAGACGTAGCCCCTCTTGTATATCTGTGATCTGCGGCTATATATGTCGAAGGTGAATAACGCCGCAAACGCACGCATGCTTGGTAAGGACGCACACATAGCCCAAGGCCGATGCGAGCTCGAGAGCCTCACCGACAACTTGGCATGTCGCCCAAGGGCGCACTGTCGCCTCGGGATGTACGCGCACTGACTCCGGCTTTAGATACGAGTATAGAAGCCTTCAGGGCAACAGCAGGCATGTAAGCATAGGTATCAACGCATACGGCACAGTATAAGAGACTCACCACTTCGCATCGGGCTCAAGGAGTTCCTTCCGCGCGCGTAGCAGCACTGGCTCGGTGCCTGAATCACGCTGATGTTGCGCGTCGAACGGCTCGAAGACGATCTCGCGCGCATGCATCTGGTGCGCAGACTCGCTATGCAAGGTGAAGCGGTTCAATATGGCTTTGATGGAGGTGTTAGCCACATGGATGCACACGCCTCTGGCAATTGGTGATTAGATACCTGGTAGGTCCTGAGGGAAGAACTCCCCAAATAACGCGACTTCGTATGCATGGGAAGTCATTTTGTTGAGATGTAAGGAAGTATGCTCTGCGTTAAGTGGTGGTCCAGGTAAAGGAAGGAAACGCGAACGCGTCAAGTTCAGCCACCCGAGCGCGCGCCTGCCGGGGCGCTGCCTCCGCTTCGCAGTTACATCCTTTGCTATTGCTAACCCTTCCTCATTTTTAGAAAGTGTGTACGGCTCTCTATAGACAATCAGATATCAGACCGTGCATTATGTCAATAGTTAAACCACGGATGACGAATGGATAATCGTACTTGTCGCAGTATGCGGGTGCGAAGAACATGGACACGAGGGAGTGCGAGCACGATTTGCATAGAAAACAAGTACAGAGTAGCGATAGCCATTCCACTAAACGATGCCCAAGGCATAAGCTAAGTACAGAAGAAAGTTGACTCGGAATAAGGACATGCATAAAACGACCAACGAAGACCCGCACGCAGCAACCGCCTGCTCCCGCTCGTATGCAGTACAATCCCTTCTCTCGTCATGTCGTAAACGCATAACCAGTCGTTCAAACCGGACCACTACTGCTCCGGCATCGGCACGGGCACGTCGCCCGCGTTCGGCGGCGGGATCGCGTGTGGGGGAGGCCCCGGTGGGGGCCCAGCCATGTTGGGTACGGGCTCGCCCGGGTTCAGCGGCGGCGCAATCATCGCGCTCCGTACGCGGAAGAGCATGATGCGGTACCACTCTTGGTCCGCGCCCTGCTTCTCCTGTTCCTCCGTGAGCTGCTGCAGCTGCGCGAGCTCCTTCCGCCACTGCGCGTGCCATATGACTTGACCAGATTCGTCGACCTCGAACTGTTCGTCTGGGCGAAAGAGGGGCGGCATAACCGGGGGAAACGCCGGGTCGTAGCTGTAGGGAGATCTGGGCATTCTGTGAGACGAAGGACATCTTGTAACATCACACGGTGCACGTACGTGGGATACGGGGGCACGGCAAACGGAGGTGGGCGGCTCGGGCCTGCATCGCCGGGAGGTATTTGGGGAGGGGGAGCATACGGGCTATTGGGGTCGAAGTGAGCTCCACTTGCATCTGGATGGTAGTCGATATCCTGATGTTCGAGAGGTGGCGAGCCCTTGTTGGCATTCTTGCCCTTCTTCTTGCGCACACGATGTACACCCGTACGAGGGTCGACATTATCGTTGACCGTCCAATATGAGCCCTTCCCACGATCTGTGAGAGGTCTGGGGACCTTCTCGAAGCATGGGTTGAGAGAGAGGTTGTGTCGGACAGAGTTCTACAGCGTCATCAAAGTCAACACCAACGTTCGTGGGCATACTGAGCACAAGGAAGATAGATGTGCGAGGGGAGCGTTGTGCAGGGGTTATGATAGTCACTAATGAATTAAAGCTCACCTTCCATCCCGGAGGTGCGGTTCGGAAGTAGGGGAACTGGGGGTAGGCATGTAAGCGTAACTAGCACATACGCGGCCAAACAAACCACGCACTCTGGACTCGATCGCATAATATATATCTTCCAACAGCAGCTTCTGGTTTGGGGAGCCCTTGATCGCATACCTGCGACACGAAAACGCTTATAAGCTACGTTGTGCGGAATATCCCGTCACCAAGAAAACACACCGAATAAGGGTCGAGTAGGGGTAAAACGGCTTGCTTCCTGGAGGTCCATCCCGCAGAGAGTCCAGGTTTATAGGCAGGCCGCCTGATAGGTCATTTGAGGTCGTAGTCGTGTCCGAGTAGTAGTTTACAGGTTGTGGTGTTTGCTGCGGTGGGTTGTGCATCATCTCCTGGGGCATAACGCCCATTTGTTGTGAAGCCATGTTTGTGAGCGTCAGGTATCCAGACCGCTAAGACCGCTAAGGAAGGATAGACCGGCAGACCGTAAGACAGGTAAGGCAGGGCAGGAGCACAATGGCAAAGTGAACAAGCCAGGCGGCGGCAAGCTCTGAGCGAGTCCAACGTGCTTATGTCAGCATCTTCCCAACGCCGCTCGGACCAGGTCCGCGACGCCCACGCGCGGCCTGTGCCCGCCACAGCGTGCAGCTCGCCAGCAACGTCCAGCATCGTACGGGAGGTGGTGGGCGGGAGAGAGTCGGTGCATTGTTTGTGTACTTCAGCCACGACCTAAACACCTTCATACAGCGTCCAAATTCCCGAAAACCAGAGAAAACAAATTTGCACCGGCAAGCAGAGGAACACACGTACAAACGACCCAAAACCGGGCCATCGTCTTGCTCTCTCTCTTCCCGCCACCGACGCCAGGCTCGACGCTCTCGAGTTACGGACGCTGTGTACTTGACTCTGCTAGCTGCAAAGCTTTCTCAGTCGCATACTCTCGGGGCGCTGGGCATTCCGCCGCAGGTGTGAGTTCTTCTCCGAACCACGTTCCCATGATGCCTAGGTGCGTAGCTCCAGACTGTCTGAGCCATAGTCTATGGGTTTCTCGACCTTAGCGCGGCGAATATCTCTCGTGCCTCTTCCTCATCTTAGTCAGGGTATCCGGTTATGAATAGTGCACCAACCTGTAGCAACAATTATGTCTGCGTTGAGATCTTGTTTGAGTTGCGCTTCGTGTTCATAGTCACCCTTACAAAGTCTTTTCCAAGCATTGTAGCTTTACGGACTCTTCCCTGTATATCTATAGTACACATTCCATTCCTTGGAAGGTGTATCTACTTTACGGACAGCTCTATATATGCACAGGCTTATCTATGTATTCATGCAAGGTCCGCATCCCACGCGTCTATCCTGCTGCACTCAAAGCCTCTTATCGTACACGTCGTCGCGAATCAAACGCATCGGATTAGTCTCTTTGTCAAAGTGCTACGGGTGGAGACGTTTTGAAGGAACGACTGTCTTCCGCAGAAGTGCCGGTTTATGAGCCCAATTCCACCGTAGGTTTGAGTTCTTTTCGGAACCACGTTCCCATACGCGATGCCCAGGTGCGTAGCTTCAGCTAACTGCCTGAGCTTTAGCCTATGGGTTCTTCGAGCGTCTACGCCATGTTATTCAGGGTCTTCGATCATAAACAGTATCTACGTTAAGGTCCGCGGGGTGTAGTGCGCCCCCGCGCATGCATAGCAACTTTCACCTCCAGGCATCGAAGCGTTACGTGCTCTTCTTCGATGTATATCTATAGCACGGGTTTCATTCGTTAGAGGAAGGTGTGTCTACTTTTCGAGCAGTTCTATATATGCACAGGCTTCTGCATGTCATCATGCAAGGTCCGCGTCCCACAGCCTCTTATCGCGGACGTCGTCGCGAATCGAATGCATCGTGTTAGTCCCCTTGTCAACACGTACGGCGTTTTTGTTGCAGTGGGGGCAAGTGTCGCACAAGCTTTGAGGGGATCTTCGCGGGGAGGAACTGGCCTCAGACGTCCCAGATGCCTAAGGACAAAATCGTCAAACCCCTTGGAGGATTGGGGTGAGCCATACTTGGATGTCTGGAGGCCTGATTCCCCGTGCAGACAGGGCGGGTTTCGGTCACTTTTGCGAGTGGATAGCCGGGGTCCTGGGGGGAGGATCCAAGGCAGCGAGTCCGATGACCCGGAAAGGCAGATGACGTCATCGAGAAGAGAAGAGGGCGCTTCGTGCACGAGGGCGGGCAAGACATGTCCTCCACTGCGCACGACGATGAGCACGATGGGCTCGCCGCGATCCGCATAGACATCCCTGAGCGTTTCTACCTCCTCCCCGGCGCTGCTCTTATCGTCGGCACGACGATTGGTCTCTATCGCGGATCCAGGACAGCTTCGTTGCGCTTCCTGGCGGAGAATGCGCACCGTGCCCCCAAGACCGTGCGCGGGTGGTACCTGTACAACAAGACCAAGAACTACCGGGTGCTGCTGGGCGGACTGAAAGGGGCTGGTGCGGATGCGTCGAAGCTCGGGCTGACAGCGGCCGCGTGGGTGTTGGTTGAGGAGGGCTGCACTCGCGCGGGCCTGGACGACGTGCGGGAGGTGGCGGCTGGTCTGGGCACGGGGATGCTGTTTGGTGCCGTGTGTGAGTACTCGCTGGACACTGTCATTCTGCCTACGGGTGGCTCATGGGAGGCGCGGATGCAGATGGGATGGCGTGGAAGGCGATTCGGCGAACAACCGGTTTGGGGGTGCTGATCGGGGGCACGCTCCGGGCGCTGCGGTGGAGCAAGGAGTACCTGAGGGAACACGCAGCGGCGCGGGCGCACGAGCTGGAGCAGACGGCGGCCGAGGGGCGGGCGGAGGTCGTGCGCGACGTGCAGGCGGCGGTGGACACGGCGAGGGGGAGGCCGACGACGGCGACATAGGGGGCGCATGTTCTGTAGAATGGCCGCTTCGGGGAATTATAATGAGGACCGACGCGCCCTGGAAATTGTGCGCGGCTGTGTGGAGCGGAAGACGGATATTGTAAGGCGAGCATATGACGATGGCTCGACTGGGACAGCTGCACCACTGGCTATCTCATCTCAGCTAACATACCGCTACCTATCTCATCTCTGCCATCTTTCGGCTTTTCTCGCTGTTCTTCATCTCCTGCTCGCCGTCCGCCCCGACACCGCCCACGACATACGCGATCATGCTCAAGTTCTGGCCGCAGTCCAACCCCGCCGATCTAACGCCTAGGGCGGGGCCCAATGGACAGGAGCGCAAGAACCCATTTGAGATGATGACAAACGTCGCCCAGTCGCTGCCCCAGCCCGACCAACAGGCACCAGGAGTACAGCCAGCTCAGGTCCAGCAGCAGGCTCAACAGCAGGCGCAGAATCAGACACAGGCACTACCGCCGTCGTACCACCACCAGCTGCTGAACACGCCTCACCACCTGCTTTCACCCTCTATCTTTGGTGGTCCAGCCTCGCCCGCCGTCAATGGCCCCGAGGCAATATCCCAATTAGGTCCCTTGACGCCCTCCGCGACACCTCTTCCCGCCGCTCCGACCACCAGCCTCTCTCTACATGCGCCTGTCTTCAAGATGCAACAACCACCCACTCCAAAGCGCACGAATTCTAAACAACCAGGCTCTGCGGGCTCGTCTTCCTCCTCGGGCTCCTCGGCCCCTCGTACCAACGGCGCGAGCACCCCCGCGACCTCCGTGAACGGCACGCATTCATCCACCCCTCCATCGGGCCCATCTAAGGGCCAAATACATGTCAAGCTCATCCAAGCCCGCGGGCTCAGCCCACGATCGTCGAGCTCGCGCCCGTACGTCGTCGTTCAGTTCGAGCAGAACGAGTTCGTCAGCCGGGATCCGACCGACGAGACCGACAAGGAGGTCAAGGGCGTCGCGACCAATCTCTCGCGCGTCTCCTCGTCCACTGCACTCTCTGCGCTCGGAGCTATCAGCGACAAGGCTAGGGGGAACGGGAACGGGACCGCGCGCGGCAGTGCCCAGGCCACCCCGTCCTCATCGCTGGGTAAGTCGCAGCTCTCTGGCCTCTTCGGCTCGCGCATTTCGGCGCACAATCCGGTCTGGAAGCATGAAGTGTCCTTGTGAGTGTTTTGCATTCCGCCTGCTTTCCTACGCGTCGCTGACGCCGAATAGCGATGTTACTTCCGAGCAGTCCGTCGTCACCCTGAGTGTGTACGACCGAGCACTCAGCGAACATGCATTCCTGGGCACGGTTCAGATCAAGCCTCCTCTCGTGCATGAACACACTGTTGACCAGTGGTACAAGTGCGTGTTTCGATGATCTATACCAAGTTCATTGTCCTGACTACGCCGCTCGTACAAATCCTGTGGTCTCTCGTGGTTTCCCTCGGAACTCTCCTCTCGCGCGCACGCACACACAGACTCCAACCCTTCAAGGATGAGCCCGTCACAGGGGAGATGAGAGTGCAGATTACATTCGAGGCTAATAAGGCAAGCACATGACCCGCGTCGCTAAATGTTTCCATCGACTGACCGAGCACCATCAAACCACCCCGCCGGTTAACCCCTTGCCGAACGCATGTACTCCACGACGTCGACAATCCGCGCTTCTCCCGGTCGCACCCCATGGTCCGGCACTGCGTAACCGTCGGTTCGCAATCTAGGCGAAGCGCGCGCTCACACCCCGCGATTTCGAGTTCCTGAAGCTCATCGGCCGAGGCACCTTCGGACGGGTGTTCCAGGTGCGGAAACGGGATACGAAGCGCATATACGCGATGAAGGTGCTGTCGAAACGCGAGATCATCGAGAAGAAGGAGGTCGCGCATACGATCGGCGAGCGCAAGATCCTGCAGCGCTCACTGGAGTGCCCGTTCCTCGTCGGTCTCAAGTTCTCCTTCCAAACGGAGACGGACTTGTATCTCGTGACAGATTTTAAGAGCGGTGGAGAGCTCTTCTGGCATTTGCAGAAGGAGACACGATTCACTGAGGAGCGTGCGCGGTTCTACATCGCGGAGCTGATCCTTGCGCTAGAACATTTGCACAAGTACGATATCGTATATCGGTAAGTGTCTGTACATGGTCGAAGTACACAGAAGTTGACGATGTTCCTCCAGCGACTTGAAACCCGAGAACATCCTCCTCGATGCCACAGGTCACGTTGCATTATGTGACTTTGGCTTGTCAAAGCCCGACCTTCGTTCAGACGAGCTCACAAATACCTTCTGCGGTACCACGGAGTACCTTGCACCGGAGGTCCTTCTAGACGAGCACGGCTACTCGAAGCTCGTCGATTTTTGGAGTCTTGGTGTGCTGCTCTTCGAGATGTGCTGTGGATGGAGCCCGTTCTACGCCGAGGACACGCAGCAGATGTACAAGAACATCTGCTTTGGCAAGATCAGGTTCCCCAAGGGCGTGATCAACGAGGATGGCAAGCAGTTCGTCAAAGGGGTTAGTTGCATTCATCTTGTGCCCGTCTCACTGTCGCTGAGCACAGATATCGTCCTTAGCTGCTCAACCGGAATCCCAAGTCTCGCCTGGGCGCGAACCGGGACGCCGCCGACCTCAAGGAACACCCCTTCTTCAAGACGATCGACTGGGACGCGCTCGCGAAAAAACAAGTAACGCCGCCGTTCAAGCCCGTCGTCGAGTCAGACGAGTCCGTCGCGAACTTCGACCCCGAGTTCACGTCCGCGGACGTGCGCGAAGCCGGGCTCGCCGAGCTCGACCTCGACGAGGAGGACCCGTCCCCGAACTGGGTCGCGCTCTCCTCGAGCGTGAACGGGACAATACACACGCCGAACGGGCCGCTCGGTTCTGACCGCCCCGGGCCCGGGCCCGTGCAGGGTGGGATCGCGATTGCGAAGAACACGAAGAAGCCGCGCGACGGTGGCGCTCCTCCGCTCACGAACAGCGTCCAGGAGAACTTCCGCGGGTTCACGTACCACGGCGAGTCGATCGTCGCGCCGGCCGCTGGGGTGCTCGCGGACGGGCTGGATGGCGGGGAGGAAGAGGCCGTGGATGAGGAGCCGGAGCCGACGACGGACGATGAGGTCGAGAGCGATTCCCCGGCGGGACGCTACGCGAAGAGTCGTCGGAGAAAGGACGATGCGTTCGACGGGTTCGACGACGACATGCATCTATGATCCCGCCGCCGACGGCAGAAGACGCGCTCGCTGGACTCGGACCGTTCCCGCTTCTTTCTCCCCCGCAACATACCACTGCCAGCGCCCCGCGTCACGGCCGTCGGATGGTATATGGACTGCAACCCCGCAACGGTGCTTCCCATCTTGTTACGGTACCAATCATCCCCACCCCATTTTTCTTCTTTCTATGCGACATGTTGTAGGCTCTCGCACGCGGGTCACTTCGTCGGTTAAGCTTCCGTAATGTACGCACCGGATGTACATGCGTTATACGTATATGTGACATGTGCACCAGGGCCAATGTAGTAATAAAATGCAATCTGTATGATAACACGAGTATACCGAATCCTCGGACCCCATGTACTGTGTGGTTGCAGGAAACTGCTCGGTCGGTGGGTACAAGAAGCAGCAGCACGTCTATGTAGGATATGGGGAATACATCTAAGCGAGTAAACGCCCTGGCTACCAGTCGTTGAGGGTCTTGTGCCCAGGATGCGAGAGGTTCATCCCACCCCGGAGCAGCGGCGGCAGAATCTTGCCTCCTATAACCGTCTCCTTCACGATCGCGTCCACCTCGTGCGGGGTCACCCGCCCGTACCACACCGACACGCCCCGCGGCGTGTTGATCTGCATTCACATATAAACCTGTCAGCCAGCCGCCTCGCCTCCGCCCACACCCTAACAGAGGAACACGCACGATAACGTTCCCCGCGTATTTGTGTCCGCCAATGTGCGAGCAGTAGAGGATGAGCGCGCGCTTGTGCTCGGCGTCGAGTGCCTGGAGTTGCCGCTGCACTTCGGCGTGCTTCTCGTCTTCGGAGCCGCTGAGGTCTTCGAGCGCGGGCCCGTGTCCGTGTGCAGACGGGTCGTCGAGCTGCGAGTGCACTTCCCAACCCTCGCGCTCGAGGGCGAGCGTCAGTGCTGAGCGGGGGGTCAGCTCCCGGACAGGGCAGGGTAAGGTGAGGACGGCAGACCATGTTCGAGCTTGGGTGCGGCGATTGCGCAGCGGTTATCGCGTCGCTTGTGCGAGCCTGGGTAAGGCGCGTCTCAGCAACCCCAACGGATTTGTACGAGAAGGCACAGAAGGGACGCACATAATAGAATGACACACGAGTACGGAATGATCCACGACCTGACCTCCTTGTCGGGCTTGGGCGCCGCGTGCAGTTCCACGCTTGGGCTCACAGAGTGCGTCCACAGGTGCTCCGCGCCCGCACGCGAGCGCTCGACCTCGGTGACGGCGGTGTAGTCCGGGAAGACGAGCACGGTGTCGCGGTCGTGGTCCGCGGAGACGGTGCGGTGGCTGCCGTTCAGGATCGTCACGCGCTTGTTCCGCGCGAGGTTGGAGGAGTCGAAGATGCCCGCGACGTGCGCGCTGCCGTTCGGTGGGGCGAGCTCCCTGTCCTTGGGCTTCTTGGGGGAGTGGCTGTCTTTCGGTGGGCGACCGGACGAGGAGAGCTCATCGACGTACGCGGCGAGGGTGCCTTTGGCATCCGTGACCTCTCGGACCCAGTCCGACTTTCCGGTGGAAATGACAATCTATAGCAAACGTTGAGGTGCTTTCTGGGGGAGCGCGGGGTACGTGGAACGCACTTGGCGGGCATAAGGCTTCACGGAACCGAGCATTTCCGTCTCCCTGTCCACATCGAACTTCGGGTACTCATCGTGTCCTAGGATATCGAGTTCAGCCCGAAATAACCGAACGTTACGGCGCGAAATGCTGACCTTCATCGCACGGGTCTGCACACCCTCTACAGGACACGTCCGTTACGGGGACGTCCGCCGCTTGCAGTTGTGCCGAGGTCAGGTCCAAGTCGGTGTTCTGGCCGAGCGCCAAAGCTTTGAGTTTCCGAAAGGCGCTCATAGTGCCAAGGTATCTGGGGAGAGGTTCTGGGAGAACAGTGGTCGCCGCTATATGTACTGGCACAGGCTTGCGGGGGCCACTAGCGAGGCCGACGATAGGAGAATGGTGTAAAGCATCGAGGAGGGCGATCGTCGGGCGTTATTAGGTGGTGGACGGGCACTGGCCGCAGCCACTCGCAGCCAGCGCCGTCTGACGTATCCGCACGGCAAACCACTAATCAGATAAGATCTTCTGTCATCTCCCTTCGTCAGATCTGGCGCCTCGGTGCCTGGTGTGGGCCACTGGAGCGTCCGCCTGCCGCGGCCTGCGTCCCCGAGCTTGCTTCCTCCGTTCCGCGTCGGTTGTGTTGAAAAAGCATGAACCATACCAGACACCTGCAATCACCTGCCACACAGCGTCTTGTACACGGCGACCGACGGTGCCACCTCGCAAGACACAGGACCGTACAGAGAGGCGTCACTTCTCGCGAACATTTACACTGGACAAAATCGACGACGTCAAAGCTCACATCCGCCAGCGTGGGGAGGGTGTGGTCTTGACGGTCTCGGGTACGTTGACGGTCTCAGCATTCTACATGAACAACTTGTCGAAAGGCTCTCCGCGAGCATAGAGGCTAGGGACACAATGTCGGCCCGAATCGCAGGGGACGGTTTGCTGCGTGAAAGCTATCAAAGGATCGGCTCGGCGTTTCGTTTGCTGAAGACCCTGACCGACCTGACCCTCCACATAGACCGTCGCGTTCGCGAGTGAGCGCAGTGCGCAGTCGGACATCTCCCCGATTCACAGAGCGACGTGATGATAGCTTCCGCAAAAGTTCAACGTTCAACGTCAACGCCCGCCATGATGAAAGAGTCCGTGCCCTTGATCCTTCGGGCCAATTCTAATGGCCTAAGTGATGGATTGCTGAGTACTTGTAGATGCTTACGACTAATCCATGGCTAGTGATTGCTACTAGCGCGCAGCAAACAGACTGCTGAACCTTGCCCTCACCAGACCGATCCTCCTCCTCCCGCGACTCGCGACTATTCAGTGCACTGTGTCTGCCGCCTAATCAACGGAGTCGTATACCCGTCTGGCCACCCGAAGACGATGTCCACGGAATGCAGAACAATGCTGTTCCGTTTCACGCCCATCGCTGACTCGTGCAACCTGTGCGTCACTCCAGCGCAGCATCAACATTGGCAATTTGGGCCGTGACAGTGCCGCCCGCAGGATGGCAGTTGCATTGACACTCGCATCGGCGTTTCACAGCGTCGTGCACTCCGACGCAACTACAGAGCAACCGGTGAGTACGTGCCGACGTTCTCAGCATACCTACTCACTATTGAGTCGCCAGAAGTCAGAAGGCTCAAACCTGAGAAGGCAGCAGCATCACTTTCATGATGATTCGCATATCGAGTGTCCGCCCAGTGCAAGTCTAGGAGGACATTCTTCAATTTGCCAGCGTTCTTTCCCATCGCCGCACCGTCCAGCGCCGGGCTTCTCCCGGTCCGGATCTCTGGTGCTTGTCGTTCTCTCACCATTGTAACGTTGTTGCTCGATCCGACAATCTATCTTGTCCAGACGGCGGGTAGTCCCCAACACTCCGACCCTTCGGGACCCGGTTCCGAGGATTTCCAACAGCACGTTAGGCAAGCGTGTCTCCTTACCAGGGACACAGCTCTTGGCATCCATCCAAGTTTCTCCCAGGAAGGCCTCTCTTCCACGGTACGCCATCCTCCCGCTGTCGTGGCTAGGAACCGGCACCAAGGACGCCCATTGCCGACCGTGTCCGTGGGGCCGGTTCCTGGTGTCGGTGCCCTTCATTATACAGCGCCTTCCCAAATGGGCGCGCGCGGTGCGGTTGTGTATGCGCCTCCGACGTTTCAAGCGTTCGCCGTGAGGCCAGTCCTGTCCGCCTTGGCTCGTCCACCTGTGAGTCCGCGTAGTAGCCATCACCCCCTTGCTATCCAACGTCGACAACTGTGTGTATTTTGCAAACGGCTGATCCGCTATTGGCTACGGCGCAGGCTCCCCCATGGCGTCACGAACAGCATGCACGCATGTACGCAAGCCCGCCAACGATGCAGAGCAGGTATAAAGGACAGGAAGCGTCGTCCTCAAACAGCACTACTCCTCGAAGCTCCAAGCCTCCTCCAGTAGCATCTCAGGTCGTCTACCATGTCCTTCAAGGCCCTCATCTCCATCCTCTCCGTGGTCGGAGCCATCCAGGTCGCCACCGGTACGTGCATCCGCCGCTAGTACTGCACAACACCCCATCTAACCGCCTGTTCTCCACAGCGGCCACGACCCACAGGATCGCCTGCCCCGACGGTGTGCACACCGCGACCAACGCAGTGTGCTGCCCGCTCTATGCAGTCGTCGAGGACCTGCAGGAGTCGCTCTTCGACGGCGGCGAGTGCGGCGAGGAGACGCACGAGTCCCTGCGGCTCACGTTCCACGACGCGATCGGCTTCTCGCCCGCGCTCGCGCGCCAGCACAAGTTCGGCGGCGGCGGCGCGGACGGCTCGATCATCACGTTCGACACCATCGAGACCGCGTTCCACGCGAACGGCGGCATCGACGACATTGTGGACGTGCAGAAGCCGTTCGTCACGAAGCACAACATGACTGCCGGGGACTTGTAAGTGCCCATTCCTCGCCCTTCCTTCCCTAGAGTCGGTGCAGTGCTGAATTGCGCCCTGTCTGTGTGTAGCATTCAGCTCGCTGGGGCTGTCGGCTTCTCGAACTGCGCCGGTGCACCCCGCCTGGAGTACCTCCACGGTCGCCCGCCTGCGGTTGCGCCCTCGCCCGACCTGCTCGTCCCCGAGCCCTTCGACTCTGTCACGAAGATCCTCGCGCGCTTCGCCGACGCCGGCTTCTCGCCCGATGAGGTCGTCGCCCTCCTCGCCTCGTACGTCCACCCCCTTCCGATAGCGATAGAACCCCGCTGACCCAGCTTGCCCCCTCGCCAGCCACTCGGTCGCTGCCGCCGACCACGTCGACCCGACGATCCCGGGCACTCCGTTCGACTCGACCGCGTCCTCGTTCGACTCGCAGGTGTTCGTCGAGGTGCTGCTCCGCGGCACGCTCTTCCCCGGCACGGCGGGCAACCAGGGCGAGTCGAAGAGCGCGCTGGAGGGCGAGATCCGGCTGCAGTCTGACAACGACGTCGCGCGCGACCCGCGCACGGCGTGCGAGTGGCAGTCGTTCGTCGGCAACCAGGCGAAGCTGCAGTCCGCGTTCCGCGCCGCGATGTCGAAGCTCGCCATCCTTGGCCACAACCGCCGCGACCTCGTCGACTGCTCTGAGGTCATCCCCATCCCGCCGGTGAGTTCCCTCCACCCCTCCATGTGCAATAGAATCGCGATGCTCATAGATTTTCTTCCAGCCCGCGAACACCCGTGCGCACATCCCCGCGGGCCTGAGCCGCCGTGACATCGAGCAGTCGTGCCGCCAGGTGCCCTTCCCCGTGCTCCCCGTCGACGCCGGCCCCGCCACCTCTGTCGCCCCTGTGTAAATGTCTACTTCGTCACTGCTTCTCTGACCATCATCGCTGACCATGTCGACCATATAGCCCTCCCTCATAAGCGCAACATGTGAAGCGGTTGATGATGAAGGCGCCAACAATGGAATGCTAATCTATACGGGTTCTTGGTTGTTTCTTTCCGGTCTTCTCTTTACATTCACTCCCGTGGTCGTCGACCATTGTGGATAATCGGGTCTGCGTTAATAATGGGGCTAGCTACTTATTTACCGACGGATGTTGTCGCAATATACGGGTGGACGCCCTTGTTATACAGTATTCTAAAGTCGGGCACACACGATCAAGACACTGGGGACGGTACACCTGAGGAATTAGCGAAGATACAGGGACACGCTATACTATCAACTCGCGGCCGTCTTCTTCTTTTTCTTCTTCGTTCGTGACGCGCCATCGGGGGTTGTCCCATCCTGAGTCGCAGGAGCGGATAGCTCTGACAGCGTCGTGTCGTTCGGCCCTCCCTGCTCTAGAGGCCGCTTTTTGCCATTTGCCCCCTGGTCGGCGGGTGCTGGTTGTTGCGTCTCGCCTTCTTTCATTTCGACGTCCGCGTCACCCGGCACTGCAACTGAGGGTATGACTACTTTGGGTTCCGAGAGCACCGCACGGTACGTTCTGCGTGTTTCTGGAAAGAAACCGGCGTGAGATGCTGCTGCTTCGCAGTGAACGATTGAGGTACTTACGAGCACGCAAAATGAGTGACTGTGCGACTTTTGTCGACGCGTCGTGCGCCACATCCTGCGAAACGCCCAGGACCGTTATTCTGGACACGGGTGAGAATTAGGCCTGTCGGTCAAAAGAAATGATGGCACGTACAGGTTTGCGACGTCGCGCGGCGCGCGCAAGTCCGCCTCATTCCACACGCCCCCGCTCACGAGAATCCCCTTCCCCTTCGTGACCCTCGCGACTTCGCGTGCAGCCGCCCACCAATTCCGCTTCGCCCCTGCACCGCTCTCACCTCCACTCGGGAGGTTTAGCGCGGGGTCCCCCTCGCCTCCTAGCGCGCCGACGTACCCGAGCTCGAACACGGCGCCGTTCTTGAGCGCTGCGCGGATGAGGGTGTGCTTGAGGTTGAACGGCAAGCGGGGTAGGGTAAGCGGAAGGGCGATAATGTGCGTGGTAAGCGGAGTTGGTTGGGTGTGCGTGAGGCAGGCAAGCGAGAAGGAGGCCGCGGTGGTGGGGACGAGGGCAAGGAGGTCGTATGGCGCGAAGAGGGCGGCATTGCCGTTCGTCTACGGGGAGGTTAGACGACTGGGCTTTCGCGTTAGATACGTCGCGGAACACACCAAGCCGAACCCCTTCTCGCTGTCTTCATCAAGCACAATAGTCAACCTCTTCAGGTATACCACCCCTTGCCTCTTGCGCAATTGCGCTAATAGCGGGTCGAGCGTGTTAACATGAGTTTTGGGGTCGACCTTGCGTTCGACGGTCTGGTTGAAGGCTACGATAGTGTATCCTACTAACAGGGTCACGATCAGTGCTTGTTTCACCACCAGAAAGAGCATATACTGACAATGTACGAGGAGGTCCAGTCGACTCTCTATGGCCGTGATCTGGGCGGGGCTGAATGCAGGCGGTGGACCAGTCTGCTCCTGCTTGCCCTTGCCTTTTTTCGATGCCGCTTGTGTGAGCTGCTGCTTCGTGAGCGTGGGCACCGGGACGTTCAGATCTGCAAACATAGGATGGGAAACGGTGGCTGAGTCGGCAGGATGGAGACTGAAAGAAAGGAAAGCGAATATTCGGAGCCGGACCGCGAGCGCTGTGGCGCTGCTGTAGGCGCCCACGACACTCCGCGTCCGACTGTATCGGGAAAGTGCTGTGGTTGCCCTCCTCGACGTCGAAGTTCTAGCAAGTTGGCCGTGCCTTGTCTCTCCATTGATCAGAATATCTCTGCTGACGGCCCCATAAAATTCTTATGATCAGGGCCACTAGTACTAGGGGTTGCTATGATCACTCCAACCAGACTAGGAGCCGTTGATATCAGCAGGATCGTTGAGAATTCATTCTTGCACCATGTACTGAGTGCTCCGACGTACCCGAGCTCACAACCGTACCTATCGGGCTCCACGTCCTAATGCAGTTCAGCCAAGTTCAACATGCAACGGAAGAGAGGGCTAAGAAGAGAGCGAGTCTCAGTTCCATGTGCTGGGCGCGCGAAGGAGGTACAGTACTGTAATCGCGGTATAAAGTGTGATCTAGACGATAAATACAGCAACGCAACCTGGAGGAGCGCAAAGAGCAGGGCGGAGCGGGGTAAACAGGCGTACAGATTAACGATACAACGGCTCGGGTATGCTATAATTCCTTCTCCACGAAGGCTACATCGAAATGTCCGCTCCTAATTCCAGTAGCAGCCGACATCAGAAAAGCAAGTAAGTATCAGACAAGTAACAGTCCATGGGGTGGATACGCTCGCGTTCACCGGCCGTAGTCGTCCGGCACAAACGGCGTGACGAGCTCGTACATCTCCGCGTTCCTATCCCTCTGCGGCTTGCTCCCAATCCCGACGAAGTTCTTCAGCCGCTGACGCATGCCCGACCTCTCCGGTGCGTCGTCCAGGCCCGCCCGGTCGCTCGGATAGAACGTGTCGACGTACTTCGCGAGTCGCCTGACCCCACTCGAACTGTCGTGCATCGCATCGCGCGCGGTTTCCAGCGCACCTGCGAGGTACGTCGCAAGGTTCGGGAAGCTGATCGGGAGCGTCGGATATGGGGTCTCGTTTGTGCACGGGACGGTGTAGAATTTGGATAGCGCCGCGTCCGCGCCATCACGTAGGAATGGCGGAATTTGCGAGAGCGAGTACGACCACGGGAGCGTGTTCGTGTCGCCGTTGCGGTAGCGCCAGCCCGTAGGCGCGTTTGGCGGGATGGGGTGGTCGATCGTCATGTACAGGACTGTGTCCCAGTCTGCAGACGCGTGGTGGACCTATAGATACGGGTGCTGAGTCCTGCTGCTTATACTGCATGCACCGGACCGGGTGCGTACCTTGACGAACGAGACCACTATTCGTAGCCGCATCTCCGTCTTGACGACTGCCATCGCCTCCATAGTGGGCTCCATCCGCGTCCCGCTCAGCCGCGCCATGAGCTTGAGCAGCGTCCGCCAACTCGGCGCCTTGATATGGAACGGTGGGCACCGCCCATACGGCAGCGCGATGACGTTCGGGATGACGCCCGGAAACGGCTTGACCGACGGCGTGATCGTCGGCGTGCCAAAGCCCATCGCTGCAAGGCGGCCAGTCTTAGCGTGTGACACTGTCATCGGGTACGTAGACCGAACTTACACAAGCCCGACAGCAGCTCGGCGTCGAGGTACTGCGTGTGAGAAGGCGCGTCCGACGTGTGCGAAGAAATGCTCGATGGCGTGAGCGCCGTCTCTTCTGGGGGCTCCCACTCCCCAGAGTGCAGAGACGCGGGCTTCGACGACTGCGGCGTGGGGACGAGCAGCGTCGTAGACGAGCTCGGCGCGCCGTCTCCCACCGATTGCGAACGGCTCACGCTCACCCGCTTCTCGTCCGGGCTCTTGGGTGGGACCGGTTTGTCAGAAATACTCCTACCAAGCGAGGAACGCCGCGGACTTGGCGGGCGCGAAGGTCCCGCGGAGTGCTGCGGAGAAAGGTTCCCGGTGTCGTAGAAGCCCGGAGACGAGACCAGTGGAGGCGCAACGGCCTCGTCGTACTGGGGGAGGGGGTCCGCGCCGTTCATGAGGGAGAGCTTGCGCGCATGCGCGCCAGACTCGCGTCGTACGTGCACCCGTTGCTCCGTTTGCCGTTCTTGCTCGGCGAGCCGCTCTTCCTCCTCCGCGAGCTGCAATGCCAGGGCCTCGTCGTCCATGATCTGCTGCACGACGTACGAGTGCGCGCTGCCCCGTCTCGGCCGCTCGTCGAAGGAGTGGCTGATATCTATAACGGGCGAGTGCATATTCGGTAGCGCAGATGACCCTTGCTCCGGGGAGGACGTGATGAACGAAGATCGACGATCAGGTTCTGGGGCAGAGCGAGCAGAGCTGATACGCAGGGAAGCCTCTAGAGCCTGAGCGAGCTGATCCTGTTCGGAGCGGAAGGCTTCTTCGCGCTGCCGCTCCGATTCCTGCGCAGACATTTCGAGCACGCGGTGGAACACGGCGTCATCCTCGTGTGGAATGGGTGGGGGCAGTGGAGGGGCAGAGGGCTGGTAGTGGTTCTCCGGCGCGTGGTACGAGGAGGCCCGAGGGGATACGGCATAGGGATGTGGTGGGGAGCTCGAAGGAGTGATAGCAGGCTGCGAGAACGCGGGTTTGGGAGGGAGCGGGGGATGGCTTGCGCCGTTTGGCTTGCGGGGTACGGGGGGTGAGCCAAAGGACGTCCGCGATTGGCGCACATAGCTAGGAAAGGCGGGACTCTCGCCTTGGAAGAAGTAGTCATCCGACTGCGAGCGCGTCACCGCAGGGGTCTGTCTTCGTCCGGGCATAAGACTGGGAGGCAGCTGGGGCTGGGGAAACGCGGGTGCAGCGCGTCCTTGCGGGATCCCCGGGGCTGGCTGCGCCAGTGCGGGGCTGTAGAAACCTGGGATCGGAGCAGCTGCATAGTAGGACTGTGCGCTGGCAGTAGCGTAGGGGTGATCGCGCATGGGCGGCGGCGGCGGGACGCGAGGAAAGGGTGGATATGGGCCGGCAGGCGCAGCAGAACCTCTCCACTGTTCCGGGGAAGACATGGGCGACACTGGGAGCAGCGAGAAGAGCAGAAGACGCGGAAACTAGATGCTGTCTGTCCAGTTTTGTCGTGAGAGGGTGCTCAGGGCAGTGGGACAGGGCGGTGGGAGCATGTAGTAACGGGTGAAGGTGAGAGCTGCACTAATCCCCGCGCCCGCTTCGAGCCACACGGCGGGCGAAGCGCTCAGGTCCGTCCAGCTTCTCCACCCCGCGGTGCCCCCCCTGTGCATCATATCACCATGTCGCCTGGACCACACCGCACAGCTTCACGGGGCCGGCCTACTGCCCATCATATATTCCAGAAGGCATGGCAATGGGCGCGTTCACCCACGAGCACACAACGCGGTCGCATACGGGCACGCGAAGCTAGCCGATGTCTGTCAGGCAAGGATCGCTCAGGACGATGACGCCCCGGCGGCCAATATTTAGTAACACAGTAGCTCTAGCGTACAATGCGCAGGGGACAGTGATTGCGGAGCGGTTGATAGGAGGGGTGCAGAATGCGATGTGTGTGGAGATACCGAGAAATTGCATGGATTGGATGTAATGAGAGGTACGAGATATGAGGGATGTGAATATCGAAACGGGCATGACGCGGGCGTGAGCAGAGTTGTGGACAGAACGAAGCAGATGGGATCCAATGATGCCGACAGCGATGAATGAGGAGATTGAGAATCGTGAAAACCGTGAAACATATATACCGAGTGTCACCGAATGGAAGTCTGGATCACCCGTGTACCCTGCCCGCGCCCTTGTGCGGTGGTCGTCTTGAACCCCAGTTGACGCATCGCGGCGACCAGGTCGGCCTTTTGCACGGGCTTCGCGATGTATGAGGCGAAGAGACCGTCCGCCCCCATCGCGTCGGAGCCGCTGTATGCACTAACAGCAAGTATAGGCGTGTTCGTGTTCTTGTTGTTGGTGGTTTTGATATACCGTGCGGCGCCTTCGCCATCAACTAGCCGATATGTCTATCAACACGTTACTCCGATGGAAGCACGGAGTTTACTCACGAATTGGCATGTGCAGATCCATGAGGATACAGTCGAACTCTGTTTGAAGCCCGGTTAGTGAAACAGCGGTGACGAGTAGCGTAGACAATAAATGCGCACTTATGTCGCCCATGGCTACACTGATGGCCTCTGAGCCGTCAGCAACGACCACACATCGACAGCCAAGACGGATGAGCAGTGTCTCGATGATCTTCGCCGTGATGGGGTTGTCCTCTGCCAGGAGACAAGTGACTGCGCGGTCGTTGGGGTCGGGCGCCCTCTTCAGGTCGATCGAGGCCACGGACGACGGTGGCGTATTGAGCTCGAACTGGCCTGGCGCTTGAGGCACTGCACCCGTCCACGAGTCCGATAGCGACCCGTCCCCTGTGGTGGAGACTGAAGCTGTCCGGAGGCGACTAGGCATAGAGTTGCGACGCCCCTCGCCCTCCATGTGATTGAGCTTGAAACGCTCGACAGCGCCGTACTCTGAGGGTTTCCGTGCATGGCTGCCTGCGCTGCCGGGCGTTGGAGGGCCGCGCGAGACCGAAGAGGATATCGACGAAGTGGAAGTAGCTGGAGAAGGCGGGTTGGTGGGAATGGGGAAAGGAGGTTTCGTAGTATCGACAGGGGTGACGATGCTCCCCGGCGGCTTCTTCACCCTGTTCGAGATACTCCGTCGTCTCGAGTGCATGTTCGACGGCTCCGAGAGCGCATGGGTGAGCGGCGTGAGCTGATCCGTCTTCATCTTCCGGATCATGTCCTCATTCGCCTGCTTGAGCACCGGCAGATTCTTGAAGCTGAACGACCCGAAGTCGTCGTCCGACGGCGACGCAGTGGCCTCCCGCGAGACCGCAAGGGGCACACTCGCGGGCACGTCTGGGCTGCCCTGTGCGGGGCTGTCCGAACCGAAATGCTGTGTGAGTGGGGCCTGTTCGCTGTCGCTAAACAGCTGCAGCACGGCGCCGCGCGGGTCAAAGTAGTCTGTCGACTCGGGGTCAGTGACCTGCGGGATGAACGCGGCCTCGGTTACGGTGACCTGGTCCCAGTCAATGCCGGCGAAGAACGGGTGCGCCCTGACCTCGTCCGCACCGTTCGCGCCCAGACGCTTCGTCGGATCGAGGGTCATCAGCCGCTGCATGAAGTCCTTCGCCTCCGGCGAGACCTCGACGTAGTCCTCGTGCCACTCGATGTGCCCGGACAGAATGTTCTCGAATACCTTCTCGGGGGTCTCGTCGTGGAAGGGCGGGATACCGTACAAGAACTCGTATGTGATGACGCCGAGCGCCCACTAAAACAGACAGTCAGCGGCACATCATCGATGCGAAATAACATAGAAATCGCTGACCCAATCGACGGCTGCGTCGTCACCGCGCAGACCGAGAATAGTCTCAGGCGCGAGGTAGTCCGGGGTGCCCACTACCTTCTGCTCCGTGAGCGGCGTGTGGCCAGGGGGAGGATGCGAACGGAGATCGTTCGTGAGTTCGGTTGCGAAGGATTGCAGAGGACTATCCGAGAGCTGCTTGGTGTTGCCATTCCTACGGAATGACAAGAAACCCGAAGCCAGAGACTCAGAGCCACTCGATTCGCTAGGGTCATCTGAAAGCGGGAGATAAGGGGAAGAACCGAGGCGAGGGAGCGATGGTGTCCTGTGGTTGAAGTACGAACCTCCTCCCTGTTGAAGTTCGACAGAGAACATGGGCGACGAAGCCATATACGCAGAATCGATGGATGGCGGCCTAGAAGTGGGGCTACCGCGAGCATGACTACGCACACCGCGATCAGAGAGCAGTTGGGGAGCACGAGTTTGACGACCCAGAAGACCAATTCGGCTGAGACCGAAGTCAGTGAGCTTAAGATGACCATGCTGGTCGATGAGCAGGTTGTCAGGCTTCAAGTCACTGCAAGAAACATATCAGCCATATTCAGTGCCTGGATAAAAGACAGAACGTACCGATGCACGATCCCGCGCTGATGCAAATACTCCAAGCCCAGAGTGACCTCAGCGATGTAGTTCCGCGTCCACTCCTCGGGAAGGGAACCCAACGACTTGATGAGGGCCGCGCAGTCGCCACCGTTCAGGTACTCCATGACGAGGTACAAATTCTCCTTGCTCTGGAACGTGAAGTACAGCTTCGCCACGAACGGGGACTCCGCCTGCTTCATGAGGATCATCCGCTCCGCCTTGACGTTCGTGATCTGGTTCTTCGCGATCATGTCCGCCTTCTTCAGGACCTTGATCGCAAAGTAGTCGCCAGTCGCCTTCTTCTTGGCCAAGAAGACGGACCCGAACGCGCCCTTCGAGATAGGCTTGATGATCTCGAAGTCCTTGATCGACGTCGGGGTTGTCCGCGACAACGGCGCGACGGAAGGCAAGCGCGGCGATAGGGGTGTACCAGACTGCGAGGCCGTAGGGCTGATGAGCGGCTGGGCAGTTGAATGCCGGCGGTTCGCGCGACGCGTGGCTGTCGCATTCACGTCCTGCGGAGAGACCATGGGGGACAAGGGAGGAGTAATGAGAAGCTTCGGCTCCAGGTTCTGAGGTGAACGTCGAGCTCGAATGGTCATGCCAGAGCTGGGCTCGTTCAAGTCCATTGGAGGCGGCTGCTCGTGTGACGCGATGATAGGTGCCGCGAGCGCCAAAGGCGAGGAGATGGAGGAAGGTGTCGACGAACGCGTCTGGTGGGTGCTGACTGGCTGCCAGTACATCGGAACAGGTACCGCCGATACTGACGGAAGACTCGAGGGGCTCATCGCGGCCACCGATGCGCTGTCACGACTGGTGTCGCGACCCGAGTTGAAGGGAATGGGTGATGCAGACGCCACAGGCGTTGGATCCGCCGAAGATTGCTGACCGCTGAACGCGTACTCCGAAGTGGTACTCGAATGGTCGTCGTCCTGATGCTGGTCGTTCTGACCCTCCTGGCCCTCCTCGCCTTCGCTCTCACCCGAGTCATCCGAGTCACCCTCCTCGCCGTCGTACGCAGAGAGGGTCTGCTCGACGCGCTCCTCCCACTCCTGCCTGATCTTCTCAGAGTACTTGATCGTGTTCTGCATGCGTACAACATTGTCGATCTTCTGGCGCATGACGCGCTCCGCGTCCTCGACCAGCTGCGAGAGTGCGTTGTCTTCGATGTTCGGCTTGTTCCAGTGGCGGATCTGGGACATCTTGCGTTCGGACGCGGGTGACAGGAGACGCTGGCGCTCGATTGGCTCCGTGGACTCCTCTTCCTTCAGCGCGGGGATGGACACCTCGGCAGCGAGTGACAGGATGTCCTCGAGCTGCTCGAGGATCTGGCGCTGCAGCTTCTTGACGCTGAAGCGCTTCATCTTCAGCGGCGCACGCAGGAGCTGCAATGGCGACGAGGAGCCCGGCGACGTCGACGGGGTGTAAATGGGCATCCCGCGGTACTCGGGAACGGTCATGGGCGAGCTACGGTCCATCGCGACCTGGAGGTCGCGGATGGTGCTGCGAAGCTCCCCAATGGACTCGTTGCACTCCGCGATCTCGGCCTCGAGACGGTGTACCTCGCTACACGTCTCGTTGTGCTTCTCGAAGTACCACTGAGGAACGCTACACTCGCAAATGCGACAGAGGATGGGTGTCATGTTGATCGGGCGCGCGAAGGGGAAGGGTGTGACGGGTTCCATAGCGCCACGGTCGCCAAAACCAACCTGCGCTGGCTCGGCTGAACCAGGTTCGTCACCTACCTCACCGGTCTCGAGCAAGATGGAGGGAGGAGCTTGCATGTACTCTGGGGAACCCACAGGTCTGACAACCCACATAGAGTGGGTGGCCTGGCCTTCCTCGCGATCAATCATGAGCATGCCACTGCCCTCCATCTGCTGATAGAGGCCGCTGGGCTGAGAGGGATCATCGGGGTTGGGTATCAACAACTTGAACTTGACCTCGATGGTCCGAGAGTCGTTCTCCTGCAGACGGCGGGTGGCATCACGGAAGACGTGCCAGTCGGATGGGGCAAGGAGCTTCGACACTCGCGTACCGAAGTACTCTTGGGGGTCGTTTCTGGAAGCGACGCGAGTTAATATAAGGCTATCAGAGGAGCGAAGAAAAGACGTACCCAACGACCCCGCGCCAGGCGTAATTCACCCAAATGAAATGATCCCCATCGAGACTTAGCTCCATGACGATGTTCTGGTTCTGCGCAGTCTCCGCCTGCAGACGCAGACGCTCCGTCGCGAGCACGCGCGCGGACTCGTTGTTGCCATCGAACTTAGAGGGCGTGCTCTTCGGGTGCTCGGCGGCGTCCTTGGGCGCGGTTGATGACGAGATGTCCTTCGTAGCCTCATCCCTTGATCTCCGGTTCTGGCTAGTCGTGCGCGACATCCGAAGCTTGTTCTCATCCTCCGCAGACAGCTTCAGCGCATTATCCTGATCGGGGCGTGCCGCGTGTGTGGGAGCGGTTGCGGGCATCTCCTCCTCGGCGGGTTTCATGACAAACGTGAGCGGCTCCTCCTGCTCATCGTCGTTGTCGTCGAAATTCCAGAACTGCTTCTCGGCCTCCCACCACTCGACGACCCGGCTCAGGCTGGCGATCGCGAGGAGAACCTGGACATACCAATTTCGCCCGTGCCAATCGGGGTGCTCGTCCCAGGCTCGACCGATGTTCTGTATGCGCTGGACGAGGGTCTCGCACACCTTCGGATTTGCCGTGAGCTGGTTGATAGACATGTCGAGCACGTCGGTCGCAACTGCGACGATCTCATATAGAGTCGTCATGATCGGGTCGACCGGGTCATCGACCAATATGCGTGATGATCGGCGGTTGGAGTTTGCGGTGGACTCGGCATAGGTAGAGCGAGGGAGGGGTGACCGTGAACGAGATGTCGAACGAGAGCTGTGACCGGAACGAGGGGGGCGAGATGGAATGTGGATGGTTCGAGAGAGGCGGCGCGACGCTAGGCTTTGACCCGCCCATTGACCGGACCGAGATGATTCGCCCTGCTTGCGGGGACTGACCGCCTCAGGAGGTGGTGTCGTGACTGCCGACGCGGGACTTGAGCCTCCCGTGTTCGGGGCGATGATGCTGCTCGGGCGTTCCTTCGGTAGCGTGGGGTGTCGTCGCAATGAAGCAGGACTCGTGGACGAGACAGATGCTGTTAGAAGGCCAGGAGACGAGATCCGGTGCGTCAGCGTCGGCTGCTTAGGACGGTCCTCGTCGAGAGACGCACGTTGACGACTGTGATAGTTACTACCCTCAGGCTCCGCCTCGTACCCGCCATCCGAGCTCATTTCGTCAAACTGCAGCGCAGACCTGAGCTCCTGCGGTTGAAGGACGAACGCCTCGCGGAGAGGCTCGACATCGCCAAACTGCGACTCGCGATCTCGCTCGCGGTCGTACTCGCGCTGCTCCCGCTCGGCCTCCTGTTCGTGCTCGCCTTCCCGCAGACGCTCCTCGAAGAAGGCTGTTATGGAGTTTGTGACACGCTGCAACTCCTTGTCGCACTCGGCCTTGGCAGCCTTGAGACGACGTGTAACATGTCGCCTGACGAAGGGCATTGATACCGTATTTGAGCTGGAGCCATGTTGGTTCGAGGTGCTGCTGGTGCTGGCTTGAGGTTGGATGGGGTTCAAAACGGTTTCGGGCGAGAACACGAGAGGGCTAGGCGGCTGTCTTCGAGGCAAGCTCGCGTCGGACATAGAGGTGCCGTCTGTTGGCAAGAAGGTAGGGCGGTCGTGGCGGGCAGAAGAAGTCGTGGCGATGGGGAAGAGGAGGACGAGAGAGGAGAGAGAGAGAGAGGGAGTGGTTCAGTTGCGGCTTGACATGAGGGAGCGATAGGAAGATGGGCGGCGGTGACTTGGAGACGAGGAGGAGAGATTGAGAGTTGGTCTCAATGAGCACACCTCCAAGCCCTCGCGCTCTTCTGTCCAAGGCCGAGGCGCGCTTTTCCTTTCTCACCCCAATTTGGCCCCAATTGCCTCCTCCCCGCCACCCCGTCCACAGGTATTTGCCACGCATAAACACACCCAGACCGCGTCTCTCATTCCGTGTCACCCCACCTGCGCACATTTTTTTCTGTCGCGTGCAGCACAAAGGACGGTGTGGCCTTCGGACGACTTATCCGGAGGGGTGGCCCGGGTCCGACCACGTTTCGTTCCAGACGCCGAGAACGCTTCGCCCTGGTCACCCGGGACCCCGGCGCCGTTCAAGGCCAAGTCCCACTCCCAGTCTCCCGCTCGTCCTGCTCCGAACCTTGTCACCTGCGCAGCTCTCCCGCTATGTTGTCTCTCGTGAGCGGTTTCGGCGCGGTCGCACGCCACCAAGCGTGTAAACTGCCCGCCGTACGCGCTATGGCCTCCACCTCCGCACAGACAAGCACCGTGGACAAGAACCCGTACAGCGAAATCAGTGACTACATTCACGACATTGCGGAAGAGCAAAAGACCATTGCCGCAGGGTCCACTGGAGAGGTTGTGGAGGGAGGCGACGCTGTTCCAGAACCCCGACGTACGTCCACTCCGTGCTGCTCTATCCCGCTCACGCCTAAACCTTGCCTAGTATCCCCAATTGGCGCGAAAGGCTTCCCGACACTCACTGGTTTCCGGACCAACCAGGTGCGCAACGCCTTATTATACTCCCCGCTCCCGCTCATGTTCTTCTCGCCCACAGTTCGTCCGGCCGCAGGACTTCACGCGGGACACCTACGCTAAAATGGGCGGACGGAGCTCGTTCACGAAGCGGGCGCTGCTCGGCCCTGGCGCGTCGAAGTCGCGCTATCTCGACATATTCCACCAAATGAACATCGACCCCTTGCAAGAGTCGCAGAACTCGAAGATCATGTCCCGTTTCGTCACCTCCATGGGCAAGATCAAGGGTCGCAGCGAGACGAACCTCACGTGGCAGAACCAGCGGCGGGTTGGAAAGGCCATCCGCCGCGCGAAGATGATGGGGATCATCCCGGTGCTCAGCAGACGGACGCTCTTGCACGAAGGGAAGCGGTGACGGCGACGGTCCGTACAGTAGAGCAGCTTCCCCCCTATCTCACCTATACATTACACCGTGCTTACTTGGAGAACACCCCCGTTCGCGTTCGCGCCGTTCTCCGCCAGTGCGCAACTCGGTCGGCTCCTGATGCGCGCATAGTCTCGGTGGGCCCAACTTCTAGGAAGAAGACAATGCGCACGGCGCCCTGCTTCCGACCTGCTTCTATCCGTTCCGACGCAAATCTAGCCCCGCGAGCAGCCGCGGGCGCGCTGCCTGCTGGACCGTTTTCTCGGGCTGTCACTTACCAACAGACTTTACCGTTATGTCATGACCCCGTCCTATGATCGCATCCAGGGCTATCCAGGGCTTCTGACCTCTATGAAATGCATAGCGTCAGTCAGTTGCCTGAACCGAAGTAACTGGATCCGCTGAGCCGGAGCAGCCCTAGGTCAGCAGGCCTTTGCGCCGACCGTTAGCGGCCACACGTCTTCCCCGCGCGGGCATGGTGGCGGCGGCTTGTGCTTCAGCGCGAGACTGCGCGAGACTGCCGACGACCGGCGGGCGAGGCGTTCCCAGATGCAATGCGACGTCAATACAGAATGGAGGGAGCTAAAAGGCGAAGTCCGGGATAATGATAGCGCTACAATTCTGCGAGAAGCATCGTGCCGAGGTTCTGCACCACCTGATCCCCTATGGCCTTCTCGACCTGCTCCTCGAGATGGCGTTTTGGGTCCTGCTTTCCGACGTGCCGCGTCTTCAGTTGGTCCGCGGACAGGGTGGATTCCTCTTGAACCGACTTGTTGTACGCGGACGACAGCGACAGCATGGACTGTTCGCACCGGGGAGGTACAGGTACAGGCGAACGGGCAGACGGTCAGCCAAGCACGTCACACGGCCAGCCTTAGCGTGCGAGCACGTACCTTGATCGCCTTCTCGTTTCCCTCTTTGTGGCCCTTGAAGTCGCGCAGCGTGAGACCCTCTGTCCAGTTGCGCTTGTGCAGGTTCATGAGCATCGCCTGCTCGAGCTCCGTCTTCCGGTAGTTGACCGCTATCGAGTAGTAGTGGCGGTTGAGGCCGTGGATGAGGGCCTGAATGGAGGGCTTGTTGATGTGCCCGATATTCGACGTCGTCTGGCGGGGCTCGAGTCCCTGTAGCACCATGGCGGGGTTGATGAGCCGGAACGCGTCAATCACCACCTTGCCCTTCACGGACTGGATGGGATCCACGACGACGGCAACGGCGCGGCGGTCGAGTTGCTCGAACGACTGCGCAATACGTTATTTCTGCATTCCCGTCGGAGCGGAAGGTGCACTATACCTGCTGCGTGTTGATATCGACGCTGGAGAGCCAGCACCCGAAGCCCGGGTGAGAGTGGTACCACCCGACCACCATTTCTGACCTGGGTCTCTATTCAGTCTCGGGTGAAATGGACGCAGGGAACAGGGTAACGCACCTCCCCGTCTGCTTCAGCATGTCCACCATCCTTTGCTGGAACTCATGGTCGACGGACTCGACGAGAGGGGGATTCGGAGCAGGCGAGGGGCGGAGGCGGGAGGTGGCATTGCCGGGGTCGCGGTCGCAGCGAGTGCACGAAGTTGGGCCGGGATTTGCTGGAGCTCCTCTTGGGAGACGCCGACCTGAACGAGTGAGCGGGGCTGGTACGAAAGTGAGTGATGAGCAGTCAAGGTCGACGGAACTGAAGACGGACCTGCTGCGAGTCCCGGGCCTGTTCGGCCGCGGAACGGACTTCATTCAAGCACGGGAGTGCCTGATCTTGGCGGAGGATCTGAGGACGTAGGCAGAAATAAAGCATGCCTTGGGTGGTTTCGTAGGGAGGTAGGTTCGCAGGGAGGTAGTTTCGTAGGGAGGTAGTTTCATAAGGAGGTAGGTTCACAGGGCGTCGTTTCGCAGGGCGGCCATTTCGTGGGGGTGCTTCGCGGGTGGTTCGTGGAGGTACTATCACGGGGCATCGGACGGTGGTGAAACATATTTATTTGCTCCAAGTAGGTAGTCGATCGAACTAGGCACTCGCCCGCGCAGGGGAAAGCTACTCGACTTCGTCGCTTCGCTTCGCACGCCTGCACTCTGCGCCCGCCGCGGAGACGCCGCAGGACGCGAGTCGGGTTATGCATACGAGCGGCCATGCTCATGATGCCTGCCGCTCCGCCGCCAGCGAGGCGTACAAAGCCCGCCATATCAGAGGCTGCGGCATCGCATCTGCTCGAGACTTGTGCAGCCACTGTCTCGCCGCCGCGCTGGGTACAACTCTGCTCCGTGGCTGGCAAATTCAGGATCGAGACCCGTAGGCCTAGAGAGCGGCAGCCGCACTTTCCGTGCGTATGGTAATCCCGCAGACCGTACTCACCTTGATCGGATACCTTTCAGCCGCCGATGCCACGTCCAAACGGCGGTCGGCTCGCGGAGCGGGGAATACGCCTGCTGCCCGTAGGCCCGAGATCGCCTCGATGCGTGCAAGGGTCGTTCCCGGAGGTCAACGGAGAGGTCGCCGCGGCGCCGCCCGTCCGGGAGGAGACAACGCAAAGTCAGGGCTTCTTGAATGTTCGTTGAGTATTTGATGGGGGTTCGCGCGCCGTTCTACGCCTGCGCATGCGATGCAGCTCGTCGTTAGTGGCGCGTCGTCATATAACAAAGTAGGTATGCCTACCTCGCGGTGAGGCTTGCCTGTGTCCGCCGGGCTGAGCCGTCTGTCTCCGATTGTGTGTGCTCCTAGGCGAAAGCCGGCGTCGAGTGGTCGGGGCGGTCAGCTTGCTTGATCCATGGGAGTTGTGAAAATCGAATCGTCGAATGTTGAGCTGTCCTGCGCGATAGACAACGCAACACGCGTGTCCCGAATGGGTCTGTGATGACTTGGGTGAGTACATAGCAGGCTACACATGCCATTTGCGCGCACTCACTTGCCATAGCCAGGCGGTACGACGAAGGAAAAGACGGAGGACGTGGACGCGAACGTACGAGGACAAAATCCCGCCGGCTGAAGAGGCAGGGAGATCGTGGTGGTTCAGACGCTAGCAAATTGTTCACACCCATAACTATTCATGGTGGGAGCCGAAATGGACGGAGAGAGGGCGCTCCGTCCTCGCAGTCCATCAGCTAATGTGCGAGCGCGGACTTGCCTGTCAAGTGCGTTTCGTAATTAGCTAATTCTTCTCCCCCGCGGACAGCGACAGAACTCACGGACAAACTGTATTATCATACAAAAGCGAAGCCTCGGGGCAGGTCGAGATAGTCTCTGTAAATTGTAAAGTGCGCACGCCGCACCCTTCCGTAGCACGTTATCGAGTGAAAGGGACCCGCCAAAACTGGCAGCCTCTGGATCCAGGAAATTGGAATAGGTATTGCAAGTGCCCCAGTACGTACCGCTGGAATGGGAAGACTCGGAGTGCGCAAACCGGGCGAGCTCCGTGAGGGCTGGATCCTGACACATGTGCAAGTGGACGGTGTCGTTTGGAGGTGGTCGCGACGCTGCACTAGATGAATTTGCATACAATTCGGGGGGCGCTGCGCCGCGGAGTACAAGTGGAACGCAAGTCGAGCCAGAGGCGCGGTCAGGGAGATGGCAGTCGAGGGCCAAGACAGATGGATTCCCAAAGACGCTCTGGCACTCGACGACGTTTGCCGAAAGAGGCAACTCGCGTGGTTCACAGCAGAGAGCGCCGGTCGATCTCTCCTCTCTACCTCCACTACTCGCTCGACGGCTGCGCTGTTTATCGCGCGAATCAAGATGCAAGGTATGTCAATGCACGACGTATTCTATCTACACACAAAATCTGACGCTGTCAACAAAAATCCATCAAGAACTCCCAGCCCAAGCCGCCCTCAGTGTCAATCGTCCCGAACACGTCCATCGCCATCCCGGCTGCCAAGCTCCCTCCTGCGCCGCCGTAGAACGCCGGGGGAGGAGTGCCGAAAGGGGTGGGTGCGTACCAGGATGCGGCCGGAAGGATCTCCAGCAGCGGGTCGCGGACGGGCCGCTCACCCCCATGCCCGCTAGGCTCCGAGAGAGTCGGCGCCAGGTGATGTTCGCCAGTGGCCGACTCCGGGAGGATGAAAGGCTCGCTCTTGACGCCTTCCTTTGGGAGTGGGCGTGGGCGGCAGTAGGGGCCTGTAAAGTCGCGGTGGCGGGGCTTTTTGACGTCGCTGCGCTGACGAGGCGCCGGGATGCGGCCGAGGGCTGCGGCGACGGCGGACGGCTGGGTCGATGTCAGCTCGACGCCGACCTCTTCCATGTTGTCGGACCGAAGGACGAGCGACGGAACGAGGACAGGATCCTCCTTCGCTGACGGCGCCAGAGCTGGCGGGATCCCATCGCCGGTCCGAGGAGGCTGATAGTTGGGGTGGACGGTCGCCGGGTCGTGCTCTGCGTTCGCAATGTCTTCGGGTGTCGCGGGCTTGAAGCTGATGACGCCGTCTTTGCAGTCCTTGAGGAGCTTGTTCAAGATGGGGAGTCCGCCCTCAATGCGGCTGAAGCTTGCCCAGGTGACATCGGTAGGCCAGCCATCTAGCTTGCACCGGTTCTGGATTACGGTTGACGAGGCATATGTGCTTTTAGCGTAGTGCAGCTCCGCCCCCAAATCTCCCGCAACCGTTTCTGTTCGCGCTCGTCAGCACACGTACGACTAGGGCATGGCAGGATACTCACGGAGGCTGGAGGTCAGAGTGGTACGAAGCTCGTTCTCGACTGCAGTGCGATTCGACGGCGGGCTTTTCTTGGCGGAAGGATGGGGTTCGCGGGCGACATAGGAGGCGGGGGTGAGTGGTTTCAAAAAGACGACAGACATCGGGCGGTCCGGGGCAAACACCAGCCCTCGGTGAGTAGCCTTATAGGTGCCCTGCCGCCTGCTGCTGATATTTCAATGCCATTTCCTTAGGTCTTCGCGCAGGGTCTCTCGGGGTGGGCGAACTACTATCTTGGTCGCCCGGCAACAGCGTACGCGCCCCCGGTGCTCTGCCCGCCCGAGGACGGCTTGGGTGGCCCTGGCCCTACGCCCGCCGCGCCTCGTGCTCAGTGCACGGGCTGCGATTCGCATCCGAGGTCGCGAGCAGCGCCACATCGCGCGCTGGCATTCACACTCGCAATGTCGAGTGATGCCTCCAGTTCAACGTAGGCATGCAGTGAGCACGCCCAGTTGCTCCTGCTCGCCCGACAGACTCCGCACACGGCCGCCCTCGTGCTGCAGTTTCTCAGCTGCACCTCAACATGCAATGCTCCTAGCCCAGCTTTCTACGACACTCGCGGCAGTGCACAGACAGGTATGTAGCTGCCATTATTGTCTGGACTCGTGGCCACTAATATTCGACGTCGGCTGATGGATCCAGACTGTCGGAGATGTCTCGAGCCGAGGATCGCTCGCCCCGTCTGCAGAAGGAATTTGAGACTTCCCGGTACGTCTGCCGGTCTCTCACGCGGCGGGGCGCCTTGGCTGAACGAACAGAAACCTGCAGCGAGAGCACTTGCTCTCCCCTGCGTACGACGTGCATGCATCGGCGAGCTCGCGCGCCGTTCAAGGTCGTGACCTTTGCTGACATGGCACCCGACGGCGCACACAACGGTGGGGATGCCCGCGCGTTGCATAGCGGTGAGTGGATTCGACTCATCACCGGTGTGTTGCTGATTGCCTCGCTACGCAGACCTTCCATGCGCCGCAAACTCAAAGTAGCAGATCCAGGGGCGCATGCTACAGCCGGTAGGATGTCTCTGACGCACGGGCGCATCGCCGGCAACCTAACAGGAAAATGGCCTGCGTTTCCTTCGTGCCCGACAGTGTGGACCCCGACGCTGCCGCGCACCTTCGACGGCAGATTGCGCCGAGGTCGATCCGTCTCGGGAACCTAGACGGTCCGCTCGGGGCCGTGTTCCTCGGGGAGGTCCCCCTGGCACTGATGGTGACAGCGTCCCCGCGTCAGGCCAAGATGGCGGAGGCGAACTGCACCTACGACCGGAGCGCCCGAGTCCCAATGCAACGGTGACGGCTTGGCAGGCAGGAAGGCATTGGGCCGCCGCCACTTGTAGGTCCACACGACTTCGGCCACAGCACTCTGTAGATCCGCCCGAGTTCGTGCTCGTCTATCCGTTCCGCAGGCGGCCGCTGCAGTTCACAGCACGAGCGTCGACAATTCACGGCCCACGCACGTATGCGTCTCAGGGCGAGCTTGACATGCGCGCAGCGCAAATTTAAAGCTTCGCGGAGACGTCCGCGTCCCATTCGCCTCCGAGCGGCAGGCAGTACGTCATTCGCGCTAGCCTCATCGTTTCAAGTTCACTCATGTCGCCGTTATGCAGCGCGGACTTCCTGTACTGGAATCGGACGGCCTCGTAAGCCTCCGACGGATGGACGGTGGCGAGCGCGGTGGAGGGCGGCAGGTCGACCTCTGCTGTCGAGGCGAGCCCGGCCGCGGACATCGCGACTGGCGCCGAGCTCCGAGTCGAGCTCATTCTCGTATTCTACCGGCCCTCTGTAGTGATTCATGAAGAAATATATCTTGTACAGTAAAGACAAGTGGTGGGGCGGTGAACCCAGCATCGAGATGCTGTTTCGGCGCGTGCTGCTCGTGTCATTCGTACACGACCGCGATGTGCCTCCCGCCGCTCGGTTCCCCTGCTGCGCGCGCTCGGATGGCGTGCGGGAAGCTGTCCACATTGTATCCATCCGTCAGTAGGAAGTCCGTGCAGCCGGTGATGCTCGTGTACTGTCCGTAGCGCGGCGGCCGTGCAGCATAGAGTGCATGCGTCTCTTCATCCTGTGCATGCTACAGATGCAAGGGGGCGTACATTATTCTGACATTGTTTGGGGTGCAAGCGCACGGCGAGGGGTTCGCGCGGTGGTGCATCTCCCCTTCGAGAGCGTGTCGCGTGTAGATGATCACGCGAACGACGCGCGATGACAGCGCCGACGGCGGAGACCGCGTGTGAGGGCATGCGCAGACGGGGGAAGCGAGCAGCTCGTGCGCCGTGCGCGGACGCGATCGTGGCCTGCGTACGGACGTCGCGCATGCTCACGCAACCCTGAAGCTTCTCAGACTGATTAGCGTGCACCGTTCACGAACACCATCTCTTCCCCACGCACCGCACTCTGCCTGATAGTGATCACTCAGCTGTCCCCCAGACGTACTCGTCTCGACCTACCGGCTCAACCGTTCGCTCACCTGCTCGCCCTGCCGTCCTTGGTCACTCTCCTCGGCGATCGGTGCGCGGCTCGAACCACCACGCGCGCCATTGTGCAGACAGATGCGGTGAGTGACTTGCACGATGTCTGTGTACTCCTGGTCTCGTCTCCCGTGCAACAGACCCAGCGCCGCGCTCGACTCGTTCATGCAGACGCGGTCAGTCGTGCCTTGCTCGGTTCATTCCGCACACACATCGCTCACCTGTACGTTTTGGTAGCCGCGACGGAGTTGCGGGACCAGTTGCGCTGGGGTGTGGGGATGTCGTGCGTGGGATCGCGTAGGGCGAGGTCGTAGCAGCAAGTATGTGAGACGCCACCTAGTAGGGGCGGCGCACGTCGTCGCCTGCACCGAAACGGTACGTACGACCGCGCGGAACTCAGTTCTTCGCGCATCGCGCGTCGCGGCGTGCTGCACGAGGACACTGGCGCCGCGTGAGCACACCAGCACCCCACACAGCGCAAGCACCGCGTGCGGCAGACCGCGTCGACGGCGCTGCGACACACGAGCTCCGTACGTATCCCACCATCCACGTAGAAGGACCCACCTGTGTTCGGCCTCACTCGGCGCAATGCGCCTGCGCCTGACGAATGCCCACGAAAACGCGTTGCTGCATGTTCGAAAGAGGTCGTACTCCACGTACGTCGTCCGCCGGGACCCGCCCGGGCGTGCACAGGGACCATGCACCCGCAATACGAGCGCTCTCGCATGCGATTTGCGGGAGATACGGACGAGGGAGGTCAGCCGCCGCTGAACCGACTGGGGCTGATTCTGTGCGCGGCGCGGCACGCAGCATGACACAGACACGTACGCGCGACTGGGGGGTCACGTCAGTAGCATTCGATGCAAGCAAGCAGTCCTGGGACGGGGAACCTGAAGCTCACCGTGGATGGGCGGCGCCGGCTCGGACGCGAGGTTCGCGTCTAGCCCGCCCGCACGTCGTCGTGTCTGCGCGTCAGCGGTGCCCCGGGTACCCCGAGACTCCCCCAAGCGTTTCCGTGCGCGTTCGTTGAGGACCGCAGGGAGGGGCGCAATCTAGACGTGTCGCGAGGCGATTCGGCGTGGGCGCCTGTTGGATGTCCATGAACTCGGCCGTAGCCAGCCGTAGCCCCGCGCGCAGTGGACTGTGTCGACTCCGCCGGGGGCTTGCGCTGTGGTGCACGAGCTCCAGATGTGGTCCCGCACGCACACGGGGAGATCCACCTTCGTTTCGCTCCGCCCTCGCTCGACACGCACCTGCTTCTATCGAATGCGCGTGAAACCGCAACCTGAGCACGTCCAGGCAAGTCGTCTGTCCCGTACACCGCCCCGCGAGATTCTTCCGGGCGCGCGCAGAGACCACAAGTCCGCGATATGAGCTCTCTCGCACTCGAGTCTCGGGAGATACGGACGAAATAGGCACCGTATAGGGCGAAACAGGTCGATACCGCGCACGGCAGACATATGCGCGCGGCTGGGAAGTGTCCTGAGCATCCCACACAGACGGTTCTGGGACGGGGGCGCTCACCGTAGACTGGCGCCACGCGGTCCAGCCCGGCTCCGCCGCCCGATTCGCGCCCAGCCCGCCCGCACGTCGTCGCACCCCCACGCAGAGCGTCCGCCAGGCAGCCCTCGACGCCCCGCACAGCTGCACCAAGCAACGACGGGGCAACGCGTCGATTCGCGTACGTCCCGAGGCGATCTCGCGCGCGCGCCTACCGAGCGTCCATGACATCCGCGTTCGAGTCCGTTTTGAGACGTCGGCGGGGGCGGACGGCAGAGGGTGCGTTCGGTGCGGGCGGGTGCGGGCGCTGTTCCCTCGCGATATGCGCGGCGGAGCACGCGGTGTGCGCGGGATGTGTGCAGAATGGGCCGAACGAGGGCCGGACGACGCCGATAGCGTGCGCATCCCGGCGCGCAGCGAGGCGGGAGCTCGTGCTCATCGCTGCTTGGGGTCGTGAGCCACGGACAGACACGGTTTCGAAACGGCGGCACTCACAGTGGATGCGGGATGGCCATTCCTGGCCGGCCGGGGCCCCGATCAGAGAATCGCGTCCAGCGCGCCCGCGCGGCGTCCTATCGGCACGTAAAGCCGTCGCACGGCGTCCTGGAAGCTGCGAAATTGGCCTGACAGCGCATGGCGGGGATCCGAGGAGGTCGTATTTTGGGCTCGATACCAATGGACGATGCCAATGAAATCGTTGTTTGGGCCGATTTTGCGAGGTCGGCGGCGGCCGTCGACGACCACTGCAATGGGTCCGAAAGTGTTCGGCGAGGGCGTGACCACGATATGAGCGGTGGGGTGTGAGATTGGCGTGAGGTATGGACCGAATTGGCGGACGTTGGGCTGGATTTGGAGGATTCCGGGCGCGCATCGTCGATTCGCGCGGCGCAACCGAGTTTGCATGACTGCGACGTAGTGTAGGCAATGGACAGATGCAATTGGGGGGCGAGGGCACTCACCGTGCGTGCGGAGTGGCCATTATTCCGGGACTGTGACACTGAATTCGTGTCTAGCCCGTTCACGCGACGTCGTATTGGCGCACAGCTTGTTCGTACCGTATCCTGGAGACTGTCTCAGCCAACCAATGGCGTTTGCATGAGCATAATCGAGGTCGCCGTCATGCATGCACGGAACCAATGATTTCGGCACGGGCGCCTATTGGACGTCCATGAAATCGCGAGTCGAGTGCGTTCAAAAAGGTCGGCGGGGTGTAACGACAACCGGAGCGTTCGGTTTGGGCGTGTTCGGGTACTACGTAGGCGCGATATCAACAACGTCGCATGAAATGTGCATGAGATACGTGCGAAATTGACTGACTTTGGGCTCAAACGGGCGGATAGCGCGTGCATTCCGGCGCACGGCGGAACGCGAGCAAGTGCGCATGACTGTAGAGTGATGTAAGCAGCAGGTGTCATTGATTTCGGGATGGGGGAGCTCACCGCGGGCGCGGAATGGACGATATTGTCCAGGTGGAACGCGAAGTTCGCATATTGTACGTCCGCGCGGCGTTCTTTTCGCGCGCAGAACGTGCGACTGGTAGCGCGAGAGTACAGCGCGAGCTACTGGCAGTATTGGCAGACGATTGGAGGGCGGGACGGCCGAGCAATGTCCAATATTTCGAAAATAGCTGTAGAGCGCAGAAAGCATGAGGAGCATATGATGGCCAAATTTGGAAAAACTCGCCTTGAAGGATGTATGCGCGGACATATCCGGGATATATGCGTGACGTTGGAGAGCCACGAGCGCAGCGGATGATTGGTATGCGAATTGGCGGGGCGCGAGGCAGAACTCGAATGGGCATCAAGGACGGAAGGGGCAGCGGGCGGCACAGGCGAAGCGGCATGGCACAGGAAACGGACTGGACGGTATAGTGAGCGAGGGCAAGCGACGTGGACGAGTACTCAATGGACAGCAAGCAGATAGTATGCGAAGGGCACTGTAGCAGAGACGAGCATAGCGAGCGGACGGTGCGCAGGGCTAGCGAGTGCAATTGAGATACTAGTCGAGAAGGCGAGAGCAGAAGCTAGGTGGTCAGTCGACCTGCGACGTGCAGCGATTGTCCAGTGCAGTGGACTCGGACTGTGACTGCGCGATTCGCGGAGTGCGACACAGAGCGCGGACAGCCAGGTGGCGATCGAGCAAGCCTCACAACAAACGAGCTTCAGCGACCTTGCGAGCAGTCAGTAAGTGAGTGAGCGAGTCGCTTGAAGAGAGAGCACGAGCAGCGTCGAGCGGCGTGTGGCGGCTGTCGCGTGACGTCATGGGCGCAGAGAGGGCTTGACGCGAGTCCTCCGGCGCTGACTTGGGATTGAGAGTGGGTCTCAATGAGCACACCTCCAAGCCCTCGCGCTCTTCTGTCCAAGGCCGAGCCGCTTTTCCTTTCTCACCCCAATTTGGCCCCAATCGCCTCGTCCCCGCCACCCCGCCCACAGGTATTTTGCCACGCACAAACACACCCACACCGCGTCTCCCATTCCATGTCACCCCACCCGCGCACATTTTTTTCTGTCGCGTGCGGCTCAAAGGACGGTGTGGCCTTCGGACGACTTATCCGGAGGGGGGCCCGGGTCCGACTACGTTTCGTTCCATACACCGAGCACGCTTCGCCCTGCTCACCGAGACCCCGGCGCCGTCCAAGGCCAAGTCCCAGTCTCCCGCTTGCTGGTTAACGAGCCTACTCCGAACCTTGTTGCAGCTCTCCCAGTGAGTCTCACCGTTCCACCCAATCCATGCCCTCCCCATCTCACGCCCAGTCACAGGACCCGCCCGAGCTCCTCAACTCTCCGTAGTGCTGCCAGGTATGCGCCCAACTGCACCCCGATTCTCCAGCTCTCCGCCACTTCTGATCGCACACTGTTCGCTGACCTTACCCTAATTCTGCAGGAGCCACCGCTATGCTTTCTTTTGCGGGGAGTTTCCGTGCGGTCGCGCGCCGCCAAGCATGTAAAGTGCCCGCCGTACGCGCCATGGCATCTGCCTCCGCGCAGACTGCCACCGTGGACGAGAACCCGTACAGCGAAATCAGTGACTACATCCACGACATTGCGGAAGAGCAAAAGACCATTGCTGCAGGGTCCACTGGAGAGATTGTGGAGGGAGGCGACGCTGTTCCAGAACCCCGACGTACGTTTGTTCTTTGCTATCCTATCCCGCTCACGTCTCAACCTTGAGTAGCATCCCCAATTGGCGCGAAAGGGTTCCCCACACTGACCGGTTTCCGGACCAACCAGGTGCGTAACGCCTTTATCGAGAACGCCCTGGCTGCGGGATGTGTTCAAAAGGTTCAGCGCCCTTGCTCCTTGTGCGACTTGAGTTGAGTTGAGTTGAGCTGAATCCTGAGAATTGAGCAGCCCTACAGTGGCAGCGACCACATACTGTGGAGAGTGCACAAGGTCTAAGGCGCGAGGCACGAGCCCGCTACTCAAGTGATGTCCACGACGTGCATTGAGCCATGTTTCTGTCCTGGATAGGCTTGGACAGGGTTCCGAACTGGACCTCTGTCCCCAGCTTGGCTACCAAGCTGGTTCAGGTCCGGAATTAGGATAACGAACAACATCAATATGGTGTTTTATCCTATGTTGTCGGCGTGCCAAGTGTGTCTCCAGTCTTGAACTAGAAGACCTCTTCAGGTCTTATTCCAAGCTTGTTCCGAACCAAAGCCATGGTCAAATGCGCGTCGTGGACATTGGATCGGGCAACACGCCTCTGGTCACCTCTGTCACTCGACCAAGCCGCCAGAACGCGGAACGTGTTCTGCGTGACAGATCCCCGCCGCAATATTTTCTGCCTCTATCGTATTCCCCGCTCCCGCTCATGTTCTTTTGGCCAATAGTTCGTCCGGCCGCAGGACTTCACGCGGGATACATACGCTAAAATGGGCGGACGGAGCTCGTTCACGAAGCGGGCGCTGCTCGGCCCTGGCGCGTCCAAGTCGCGCTATCTCGACATATTCCACCAAATGAACATCGACCCCTTGCAAGAGTCGCAGAACTCGAAGATCATGTCCCGCTTCGTCACCTCCATGGGCAAGATCAAGGGTCGCAGCGAGACGAACCTCACGTGGCAGAACCAGCGGCGGGTTGGAAAGGCCATCCGCCGCGCGAAGATGATGGGGATCATCCCGGTGCTCAGCAGACGGACGCTCCTGCATGAAGGGAAGCGGTGACGGCGACGGTCCGTACAGTCGAGCAGCTTCCCCCCTATCTCACCTATACAATACACCGTGCTTATTTGGAGAACCCACCCCCATTCGCGCCGTTCGCCGCCTCGGTCCGCGCATCATGCGCGCATAGTCTCGGTAGGCCCAACTTCTAGGAAGAAGACAATGTTGACGGCGCCCTGCTTCTATCCGTTCCGACGCAAATCTAGCCCCGCGAGCAGCCGCGGACGCGCTCGCCGCTGCCTGTAGAACCACTTTCTCGGGCTGCCACTTACCAACAGACTTTACCGTTATGTCATGACCCTGTCCTATGATCGCATCCAGGGCTATCCAGGGCTTCTGACCTTTATGAAATGCATATCGTCAGTCAGTTGCCCGAACCGAAGTAACTGGATCCGCTGAGCTGGAGCAGCCACAGGTCACCAGGCCTTTGCGCCGACGGTTAGCGGCCACACGTCTTCCCCGCGCGGGCATGGTGGCGGCGGCTTGTGCTTCAGCGCGAGACTGCGCGAGACTGCCGACGACCGGCGGGCGAGGCGTTCCCAGATGCAATGCGACGTCAATACAGAATGGAGGGAGCTAAAAGGCGAAGTCCGGGATAATGATAGCGCTACAATTCTGCGAGAAGCATCGTGCCGAGGTTCTGCACCACCTGATCCCCTATTGCCTTCTCGACCTGCTCCTCGAGATGGCGTTTTGGGTCCTGCTTTCCGACGTGCCGCGTCTTCAGCTGGTCGGCGGACAGGGTCGACTCTTCCTGGACCGACTTGTTGTATGCGGACGACAGCGACAGCATGGACTGTTCGCACCGGGGAGGTACAGGTACATGACAAGCGGGCAGACCGTCAGCCAAGCACGTCACACGGCCAGCCTTAGCGTGCGAGCACGTACCTTGATCGCCTTCTCGTTTCCCTCTTTGTGGCCCTTGAAGTCGCGCAGCGTGAGACCCTCTGTCCAGTTGCGCTTGTGCAGGTTCATGAGCATGGCCTGTTCGAGCTCTGTCTTCCGGTAGTTGACCGCTATCGAGTAGTAGTGGCGGTTGAGGCCGTGGATGAGGGCCTGAATGGAGGGTTTGTTGATGTGCCCGATATTCGACGTCGTCTGGCGGGGCTCGAGTCCCTGGAGCACCATGGCAGGGTTGATGAGCCGGAACGCGTCAATCACCACCTTGCCCTTCACGGACTGGATGGGATCCACGACGACGGCAACAGCACGGCGGTCGAGTTGCTCGAACGACTGCGCAATACGTTATTTCTGCGTTCCCGTCGGAGCGAAAGATGCACTATACCTGCTGCGTGTTGATATCGACGCTTGAGAGCCAGCACCCGAAGCCCGGGTGAGAGTGGTACCACCCCACCACCATTTCTGACCTGGGTCCCTATTCAGTCTCGGGTGAAATGGACGCGGGGGACAGGGTAGCGCACCTCCCCGTCTGCTTCAGCATGTCCACCATCCTTTGCTGGAACACATGGTCGACGGACTCGACGGAGACCGTCGTTCCTGATTGGGGCATAGCGAAGACGTCGATGACATGTACCGTGTATTCGTCCACGAACTCTCCGAGCATGAGACCCATGACTTCCATGGGCACGCCGGCACGGCCGTGCTTCAACATCTGATACGCCGGAACATGAGCAAAGCAAAATAAGGATATCAGACTGAAACGTACCTTCAAGAGAGCGAGAGAGGATATATGAATGACCTCGCCACTATGATACGGTCAATCGCAGTCGAGTAGTGGAAGCGGAATACACACTTGTCCGGAACGGTCGTCTCTCCACCGCCGCGGCCACCCTGCGTCTGGGCGAGCATCGCTTCCATGTCGGACTCCATTGTTGTGTGTTGCGTTCGAGAGGGGGATTCGGAGCAGGTGAGGTGAGGGTCGGAGGAAAGCTGGTTCGCGCAAAGCAGGCCAGGGACTCGCGTCGCTGACGCGTCGGGGTACGCGCCACACGTGCGCACAGATCTGTTTAGATCTGTTGTCGCGATATAGGCGCCCATACTGGTACGCGCGGAAGCGCCCATTAATGTAGTAACGACCTTGGGCGACCCTTCGACGTTTGTCTTGTGCGCCCATGTCCCTCCTTCCGGCTCACAACATTTATCGTCTTGTCTCCTCCTAGTAGTGCACATTGACCACACGATTACTCCTTGCACCTCATCGGAAATGCGATGTCCTCGAGCGAGCTTTCGAACGCTCTCAACCCGAATTCTGTCGTAGCACGCCCTCGTAGGCGTCATGCGCAACCCTCACCCACCCAACCACCGGGAGCGTCAATAGCATCTGGAGCGGCCACATCATCTGGAGCGAACGTACCACCAGCGTCCGTTTCTGTACCGCACCGCAGTGAGTTAGAGCTCGCCATAGTCCCTCCTCAGCCGTCGGGGTTACAAGCGCAGGCTGCGGGAGCACCGTACGTTTTGGTAGCTTTCGTGGTGGTGCGCTTAGCTTACGCTTATTTCAGACCCTTGACGCCACATCCACGCAGTGGCCATCCACTTTTCGAGCTTTACCGGATCGTGGCCTCCGCGCGGGAAGAGCGGCAGCGACGAATTGAATGGGAACGCGAGCAAGAGGCCAGAGCCGCGCAACGGCAAATGGCTCTGGAGCAACAGGTTCTAGATATGCGCCAAGAAATTAACCTACTCAGAACATACATCGGCATGAATCCCAATAATCCTACTCCCCCCGCAATGCAGCCCCATACATCCATCAGCACGATCCCGACAACTGCCCACATCGAACCTGTCTCCCCTACTGCCGAACTATCGCCACCAACACCGCTTTCGCCCGTATCACCTGTCTCGCAACATCCGGAGGTGCATCTGCCTCTGTTCATCGAGGGGTCTTCATCACGCCCGCTTGCACCCAGGGATCCGTACTATGCCCCAAACGCCTCTGACATCTCACATTCACCTGCCCTCTCAGTCCTATCACCACCCCCTTCTACTACGCCGTCACCACAATTTGCGTCTACACGAACAACACCGAGCACGCTTCAGACAGAACCTACCGAATTGCTTGCGCCGCCTACGCCACAGTCGATAGGGCCATCTGTCACACCCGTTCCCGCCTCTCCCAAACCTCGGGTGAATCCTCGCAAGCGGCCGCGCCCTGCCGCTGAGGAGGAGAGCGACCGTAGCTACAGCGGAAGCGAGGACGATTCGGATGACGATTCCCCCGACTGCGTGGGCGAAAGCTGGAATGTCAGCGGCCGCTGTTCCACGATCCATGTGTGTACTGTGTTACATTGGCAGTTCACGCATGCTGACTTATCCCGCAGCATGCCATGAGGATTCATATCCGGAAGATGATGAAACTCAAACGCGACGAAGACCTCCCCGAAAGCCATTTTGAAGGTGCCCCCTTGCTCGCCGACCAGCCCGTGCGGTTCGTCTGGCTCAAGACCCCGAAGCAGTCTGCACACAACGCGGCGATGAAGAGACGGGTCGTCAACGACATCAAGACCAATCACAGCGCATACAAGCAGGTCCCGGAGAAGGATTTCAACAAGAAGACCCTGGATAGCGTCTTCGATCAGGTGTTCACCACGCTCCGACAGAAGCACAAAGCTCAGAGCGACGCAACTACCGCAACGCGTCTAAAACGCAAGGAGAACCACAAGGCGCTCAGGGCGCGTCGGTTACAGCGCAAGAAGGCGGTATGTTACGTTTCTTATCAGGATAATAAACCAGAACAGAAACTGATCGGCCGCTGTAGAAACTAGGCAACCGCACCGACGCGCGTAAGAAACTGGACGCGTTCGCGCAGCCCGTCTTCGAGAGCGCCCTGCACCAGGACTGCATGTCCTCCGAGGAGTCCGACGGCGAGTACGCCGAGAACGGTGATAGGGTGCAGGCGTTCCAGACGCGGGGTCCCTCTTGGCGCAGCGCACGGTTGCTACGCTTCTACGGCGTCCTAGATGCACACGACCGTGTTGAAAAGAGCGTCAAACCGAAGCGTGGGGCTGCGCGGGTCCGACGCGAAGGCCTGCCCAAGGACGGCCTGTTCCTACCTCCGAAGGGCGTTGCGCGCTGGATGGTCAGCCGACGGTGGCTGCAGGAAATCGAGACGACGCGTCCAGACCTGGTGGAAGTGCTCCGCGGTCTCATTGTGGACGTGACGGAACCGGAGAGCGAGATCGCGCACGTAATGCTCGGCTCTGAGGAGAGCGAAGACGAGGCCGCCGATGGACCGCCACCTCCGGACGTCTACGCGCATGTTACGGACACCAGCTATTCGTTGCAAAACGCCCTCCAGCCCGTTTGAGGCTTCTCGGAAGGTCTGGGTATCGGTTGCGTGTCGGGACGGGTGTCCCTACAGACGACATGCAGTCTATGTATGGGTATCGTACACCAAGCTACAATTCCCCGGGGGCCTCAATCACAGCTTGCTGACTTGCTCCTTGTCCTTTGCGCTGGGTCGACGGCCATCATGCTCCAAAAGCCCGAGTTGTATCGCTTTGAGTTGCAGAGCCTGGCAGAGAGGTGAGTATGTTGACGGCAAAATTCGTAATGGACCGCGTACCAGTGCCTTCGACATGAAGCGTGAGATGAAGTAGTCGCCGGTAGCAAACCACAGCTATAGGTAGGGTAAGTGAGGGGACGATGAATATTGTCGAAGACACATACCCCAGGATGGCCGGACGGGCGATAGCTGCCTTTGATCTCGCCTTCTTCGTCGAGCCCGTACACCTCGTCTGTCTTGTCGATGACTTCACGGCCCAATACTTCCGCGTTTGCTTCCCTGATGCGCACGAACCCAGTCCTGGCGAAGACTGTGCTTGAGTACAAGCGTCACACACGAAGCTGCGTGAACTCACGCGAAGATCACCACGTCCGCAGGAAGCTCGGACTCGTCGCTCATGACAAGCCCTGTCTCTGTAAACCGTTGCGGGGAGATGCCACTCTTCACTTTGATTCTTCCGTCTGCAATCATGTCCGCGCCTCCCTTGTCCATCCCTAGGTGCATGTCAGTCTAGCTCTGTGCTATATTTGCAGAATTACTCACAGTAACCTGTCCTCATTATAGGTCATCAACATCACCTTTATCTAATCCACACGCTTGTGATATGATGGGACGCACCTCCACCGCGCTCTAAGGTGAGCAGGTATATACCCTGTCCTTCTGGACCCATGCTCAAATTAAGTCCACCTTTCCTCAGCTTGTCGTGGAGCTCCTTGTTTGCATCCCACGCCGACTGCTGGTCGGCAATCGTCAGCTGCTTCAACAAACCCAAGGGGAACGACCCCCAGCGGAAGTCCGCAATCGGCAGCGGCACGTCCTCCGGAAACGACTGCCTCAGCAGCCCGCACACGTACTCGCGCGCGAGCACGCACGTCTGCGAGCGCTGCACCATCGTGACCGACTCCGCCCCGCGCCAGACGAGGTCCTGGCAGATGTCGATTGAGCTGTTCCCCGCGCCGATCACGACGACGCGCTTCCCCGCGTACAGGGAGCCTCCAGCGAAGTGCTGCGAGTGCATGACCTGCCCGGCGAAGCTCGTGACGTCGGGGATGTCTGGGATGTTCGGCTCGCCGAGCGTGCCGGTGGCGAGCACGATGTGCGCGGGGCGCAGCTTGACGTCGAATCCCTCGCGGAGGATCGTGACATCCCAGTCTTTGGTCTCTGCGTTGTATATTGGCTGCACCTTGAGCTCCGCGTTCGTCCACACCACTAGGTCTTGTGTGACCGCGTATTGTTCTAGCCAGTCTGCGATCTTGTCGCGCGGCGTGAATTGGGGCCAGTTTGAAGGGTATGGTTGATACAGCACTTGAGGCTGGTTAGTCAAGTTTTACGGAATGTATGCTAATGCGGCTTTGAACTTACAGGTGTGATGTCTTCGAACAGTATGCAGCGTCAGAGACGGGTATCGTTTCCGCCAGCTATCGCCGATCCGCGCATAACGCTCGACGACCAATGCAGGAATGTCCATCTGCTTGAACCGTGCCGCAATCTGGAGAGCCGTCTGGCCGCCGCCAACTGCGGCATCATCTATTGTGTTAGAAATGCATCACCTGGTCGGTATGTCTGAACCGTACCTATCAGCACGTATGGCTTCGTCTCCACCTCGCGCACCCAGTTGGTGAACTCTTCTTGCATATCTCTTCCCGGGATATCGGTAATCTCGTCTCGTAAAGGTAAGGTCCCGAGCTCTTCGTGCCCCGGCAGATCGCGCAGTTCTGTCATCAACGTCATTGCCCTGTATGTGCCCGCTGCGTCCGGCACGAGTCGGGCGTTCGCGCGTCCATGGCCGTGCGCGCACTCGAAGGTGAACGCAACCTCAACGCCGAGGGTTTGTGTCGTCGGTACGCCGAATGTCCGCGGAACAAGCAGAGGATCCTCGTCCACCTTCACGTCGGAGATACCAGAATTGACAAGCGTGCCAGCTAGGTATGATGTGATCTTCTCTTGGCCTGCAAGGGTCCGGATATCCCAAGTGAAGACGAGGATGTCCCGTAACCACCCGCTTTCGAGGAACGTCTCCGCCACCCGCCTCGGGTCCGCGCTCTGGACCGCCTCGGAGAATGCAGCGAGCCATTCGGAAGCGACGACATTGGGATCAAGGTGCATGGCTGGTAGGTTGCGGTAGCAGGCAGGGGGAGATGGCTGTCGTGTTCTGGGCGCAGAAGTGGGTCCTCGGGCGTTGGGGCCATCTTAAGTACGCTTCCCAAGCACAACATGCGCGCCTGGTGTCCCGCCGCCGGAGGGGTGTTCCGGACAGCTGCTAGGATGTGAACGTCAGGCCTTCCTGGGAACGCACGGTGGGAGCGCGGGAGCGGCGCTGGCTAACCACGAGGTACCGCACACAAACACACAGCATGCGAATGTGGACATATGAGCTGCGATGCCCTGCAGCGTATTGGGCGGGTGCACCCGCGTAGACAGTAACTCCCAGCGCGCGATATCTTGCCGCCCACGGCCGGGTGGTCGTGAATCATCTGATTCTCTGCTTGTGGACGAACCTTGTCAGCTCGCCCGAAGGGCCATGGGTGGAGATAGACATCAACCCGGGCTGATAGTTGGGAGATGGGCGGCGCTACCACGTTGGGCCAGTACTCGGAATACCAGCACAGTGTGGCCCCGGCGCGGCGCTGTGGTTGATATGGCGAAGAAGATAGACTTGGAAGCGTAAACGGCTCCCAGACGTTGCAGACGCTCGTCGTGGTACTCGGAGTTCTCTCAAATCATTGGATCAAGATCGCGTCCTATTGTCGGCGATACCGTCCGCAGAAGCAGCCAGGTCGGGGTCAGTCTATCAGCGTCCGCCGTTCCAAATCACGCTGTCGTATTTGGATTGATATGATGATACACAGCATGAAACGGTGCCTGCCACTCTTCGTTCAGCATTACCTGTATCGGGATATGGTGCAGTCGCCCACAAAAGTGCAGGTCAAATCATCCCAAGCTGCCTGGCTTTGATTTGCAACGCCTAGAGCGCACTAGGCATCAGCAAGGCAGGGAACGTCGCTACGTACAGGTGGGACGTACCAGTGTCTTCGAGAGGAAGCGCGAGACGAAGAAATCCGCGGTTGCGAACCAAAGCTGCCGCACGCGGCCACATGGTTCAGTGACCACAGCAAATTCGAGATACGACGGTACTTGAACGAAGCTTACCCCAGGATACCCAGACGGCCGGTAGCTCGCCCTCAGTTCGCCTTCGCTGTCGAGACCGTATACCTCGCCGATTTGGTCGACAATCTCGTCTCCGAGTAGCGCACGATTCGTCTCCTTGATGTGGACATACCCGGTGCTGTGCAGTGGTGAGCGCGCAAACCAAATCCCTCACCGGAATTACCTACGAAAGGATGACAGCGTCTGCAGTCAGTTCCGACCCGTCGGTGAAGACGACGCCGGACTGGGTGAACCTTGCAGGAGCGACCCCACTTTTAACCTTAATTCTGCCGTCGGCGATCAGGTCTGCGCCGCCCTTGTCCTGCCCTGGGAGGAGATAGTGGGGATGTGATAAAGTTACGTCCGCGCATAGAATATCGCGAATTCTTACAATAACCTAGTTCGACAACCAGTCAGAGTTATACCTCACAAGAGAGCCCTGGCTGACGCACCTCCAAGCCGCTCGTGAACCAAGATGTAGAGGCCTTCGCCTTCCGGGCCCAACGTAAGCTGCACTCCACCCTTACGCAGCTTGTCATGCAGCTCCTTCTCGACCGCCCACATGAAGTCCTGCGAAGCGATAGACCATTGCTTCTGAAGCCCCAGCGGGAATGCCGCTGCCTTGAGGTCGGCCGCATCCAGGGGCCACTCGTCCGGCCAGCGCTGCCTCGCAAGCCCTGTCAGGAACGTGCGTCCAGAAACGCAAGTCGGCGAGCGCTGGATCATGGTGACCTCCTCGGCACCCTCGGTGACGAGGTCCTGGCAGATGTCGATCGAGCTGTTGCCGGCGCCGACCACGACCACACGTTTACCCTGGAACTCTGCGGCGCCATTGAAGCCTTCGGAATGCAGCACCTGCCCCTTGAAAGCTTGGCGACCGGGGATGTCCGGGATGTACGGCTTGCCCAGGGTGCCCGTGGCGAGGATGATGTGGGCGGGACGCAGCTTGACGTTTCTGCCCTGGCGGCAGATTGTGACATCCCATGTCCCAGTCTCAGCGTCATACGCGGGACGAGGCTGCAGCTCGGAGTCCGTCCAGACTACGAGGTCCTGGATGGACACGTAGTGCTCGAGCCAGTCAGCAAGTTTGTCGCGCGGTGTGTACTCGGGCCAGTTGCTTGGGTATGGCTGATAAAGCACTGCGGGTCCTAGTGTCAGCACACCGTTTGGCTAAAGCATTATGGATGCGATGAGTGATACGAATTACGCACAGGTGTTCTGTCGCTTGATCGTGTGCAACGCCAACGTGGGATACCGCTTCCGCCAGACGTCGCCCACGCGCGGGTGGCGTTCGATGACGAGTGTAGGGATCTGCATGGCTTTGAAGCGCGCTGCCACTTGCACGCCGGTCTGCCCGGCACCGACTTCGGGGAGCCTTGCTGTGAGAAGTAAACGAATTCATGCCGGCGTGGGACTCACCTATCAAGACGTGAGGGTTCGTCTCCACTCCGTGAACCCAATCGGTGAAGTCCTTCTGTAGGTCGCGGCCGGGAGCTGCAGTATCATCCCGGAAGGTGAGGACGTTCTGCTCTTCGTGGCCCCTGAGGTCCGAGAGCATGAGCAGGGCAGTGAGAGCCCGGAAGGTGCCGTCCTGGTCTGGAAGGAGACGGACGTGACCACGCCCGTGGCCGGTGCGGCATTCGAAGGTGATGGCGAATTCGACATCTACGGCATGAATCTGTGGGAGGAAAGACACCTCTGGCGCAAGATAGGTGGTATCGTCGAGCTTAATGTCCTTGATCTGGGCGTTGGCCAGAGTGTTGGCGACGTGTGCTGCAACCTTGTCGCGTCCTTCGAGGGCGCGGATGTCCCACGTGAAGACCAAAAGGTCCCGAAGCCACCCATTGGGCAGAAAGAGCTGAGCGAATGCGCTGCTGTCGCCGTTCTGCGAGGCGGCCGTGAGTGCAGCCAGCCAGGTGGAAGCAATGAGACGAGGGTTGAGAGCCATGTCGGTGTTCGCTGGTCCAAGCACAGAAACTGCGGTGGATATATCTGCTCCTGTCCGCCTGTGTGAGAATCCCACGAGAAGATGAATCAGTAGAAGCACTGTGGCGGGAATAGGGTCAGCGCAACGACAGCATGGCGACTCAGCAGCAGCAGCGGTAAGTCAGATGACTATAGTGTCCGCAGCTTGGGAGACTGCCCGCACTTCCACCGCCATGTCAAGGGTAGTGATTCAAAGTACATTTACAGCTTGGAAGGGACGTCAATGATAAGCCAAAGTTAAAGTTTGAAATGGGCGCAGTGCTACCACAAACTATTGATGCAGAAACAGAGAAAGACACATGAAGTCTTTCTCCCATGACCTGAATGACCTAGACGTTAGAAACCGCATCAATTCGCGAGAAACGCAGAGCACGCACGACAAGCTACTGTGTCTCCGCATCTGAGTCAATTGCCACGTACCCCATTTCTGAAGAGCATAACAAAACTCAAAGCATCAGGAATTGAAATGCACGGGTTCGACGTTGAACGACAGGAAGACCTAGTGGTAGTGACGATAGCACATAGTAGTACAGAGATGACATGCGCGAGCTGCGAGTGCGGTGGCTGCGGGTTGATTAGGCGCCCACATTGACACGTTCGCTCGAAATGGCAAGTGTAGAGTTTGCGATACTGAAGGTTTGAATGTAGACGACGTGTCTCGAACATAGTTACACGCATTTGTACACGTCCTACTGAATTGAGGTCCACCAGATTGTTATATTATAAAGCCATACATTTATTCAAAACCTTATGATAGTGACTCGCTGCCTTCATGATGTTCCGAGTCCCCCAGCTACTTGACTCACTGTGTCCTATAAAGAGCTAAGTGTGTAGCGCACGTACGCAGGTCGCGGTATAGACTATCATCTACGAAACACAGAAACAAGAAAACGCATTTCGGTTTCCCCACCCGCGCGCAGCCCCAATAGGCTGCACACAAGCAGGTACTTATCCCGAGGACCACGAAAAGGTATGCGTCAGGACCGGAGTCCCTCCCTCGGGGAAGAAAGCACTCACCGTCCCACCTTCGTCTCAATATGCACTTCAGTCTTAAGGAGCTTCTGACCGCTTGCTTGCAGTACTCTGACGACGCTTGGAGCGGCCCCTGCCCATCGGCAATCTGGGAACACGCTGACGCCAGGGTAGAGCCCGTGTCTTGATGGCCCCTACCTGTCGGCGTGGTGACTCATGCGGGGTGGTGGGGGAGGAAGGGGGGATGGAGGGGGGAACAGAGCGCGAATGGGGGATGAGGGCGTTTCTGTCACGGTATTTATTCCCTTCGAGGCGGGAGGAGGTTGGCTGGAGGCTGACATCCGCTGCAGCCTCAGTCTATTTGCGTCCGCGCACGAGGGAATAGGTTAGTCATCCTCAGCATCGACATGGTCTAGGCACGGTCATCGCGGCCGAGCAGCACTCTCGCGCTCAGTCGAGATCGTAACTTCGACTGGGGTGCCGGTAGGTGAGCTGTACCCCCGTTCATGGGCACTGTCAGTACACGAGGGCGCCCTCGGCGGCCTCGTTTAATCATGATCGGGGTATTTGGCGAGAAGAGGTACTGTGCGGTAGACTTGGCGAGGGAAAACTCAGTGTTCAGCGGTCAGTGTTGCATGTATGGGACAACGACTTGAAGGTCGAAGAGAGCAACCAAATCCCTACCTTGGAGCGCTCATTGCACAGCCACATGGACGAATGAGTGAGCGCTCGTGTGAGCTGCATTAATTATCCGCCCATGACCATGACGTACTTATTGTATTCGTTCTGCAGCAATTATATGTCACGTAATGCTCGGTGTGGCTCTGTATGAATGAGCTGAACGAGTATATTTTTGAAGTGGGAGGACGCTGAGGGACACCGGAGCGCAGGAACCGTGTTCCTGGATGGGGAGCGCGAAATAGCCGATCGAGATCTGGCGGGCGCGCTGGACGCAGATTGGAGCGAAGGCTCATCCCAGTCCAAGCGTTCTCCTCTCCGCAGCGTCCGCGTTCTCCACTCCTTCCCTCAACTGCCTTCCCTCTTTCCGCCCCAGCGCACGTACATAACCCACGCAGACGCATATGCATATCCCATTCACCCCTAATCACGTCCAGCTCGTCTCCGCATGCTACCCGCCCAATGCCGCCCTCCTCACCGCAGGCCCTGAATATGCACCCAACTCCCAAGAGCTCTCTCGTCTCACATACTATGCCGCCAACCGCCCAGAGAAGATAAACAAACTAGGGAGCGAGCTGGAAAAGCGGGTGAAGCTGGATGCCAGGAAGGCTGCAGCTGGCAATACACGGGCACGCGCGTGAGTGCTCTTGACCGCTTCCTCGGGACGTGCCTAGACAGTGTGTGCTTGCCAGCTCGCTCCTCATCACCCTCGCCATCATCAAGGCACTCGCGGCAGAATGTAGAAGAGACATGGCGTTACTTTCGCCTTCGCTCCTCGCCTCTGTGAATGCGACGTTGGCATCCCTATCCGCGGATCTCGAGATTGCGGCGCGTGCCGCCACAGTTGTGCGTCTCATGCTCCTTCCACTTCGCGTAGCGTCGCTCACGCCCTGCAGTTTACAACGTGGACCACGTACACTGATGGACTTATCATCGGTGTCGACTTGAGGGTCACAGATGACTATATGTCATGTCTGCGACACTTTGCTACTCTCGGTCACCTCGAGCACAATGACCACGAGACCCGTAACAGGTGAGGAAACTGCAAAATACCCGGAAGCTGTCTACTCACGACGTATCGCCTTCCCTGTACAGAACAAGACTCATTGGCCTCGCTGCGCTCGTCGGCGCGGTCAACTCCGAGGCGCTCTACAAGCCCTCAGCACAGTTTCAGCCGCAGGTGTCCATCATCATGCGCGCGCTTCTTATTCCCCTCCTGCAGGTCGATGTGTCAGTGCTTAACCACGAGTGAGCTCTCTACGACCCTGGCCGTGGCTGCGCTAACATGCCTCCTTCCTCAGGATCGCTGACATCAAGGAGCAGCCAAATTCCCCCATTCTGGACGAGTTCCGGTCGCGCCCCACGCTGGAACGGCGTGCGGCTTCCATCCACGTCCACATTGACGGCGATCAGGGCCCAACGTCAGCGGACGTCGCTAATACCGCTCTGCGCGCGACCTCGTCTCTTCTTGGGCACACGCGCGGCATGCAGGCCTCTCTAGTGGTACAAGCAGCGCTCGACACGCTGGATGAACGCGGAGGCTGGAAGCAGCTCGAGCATTGCCAATGGCTCGCAGAAAAGGCCGCAGAATGGACGCAATATCAATACCGGTACGGCATTCCGACGCGTCTTGTGGAATCCCTTGCCGCAGGTCAGGACGCGCCGGAGCCATCGCAGAGGCAGTCAACACTCGCTGCGATGATCACCGCGGTATTCACATCACCGACACCACTAGTCAACCTGTCCACCTCGGACATTATTGGCAGTCTCATCTCCATCACCATCCGACGCATCACCGTCTCCCCAGAAGACTCGCTATTGCCGGCGCTGGTGGAGTGCGTCTCCTCACTAGGCACTCACGTCTACTATGCCGACCAGATACAGGACCTCGCCGAAGACATCATCCGCCGCCTGGTCATGGTCGAGGCAAACGGGCTACCAGGCGTAGGCCGGGCGAATCGCGCGCAGGCCCGGACACAAGCCGTCCGCTGCCTTCTAGCTGGATTGCTCGGTCTTATCCACGCTGCGGACTTGCACGATGCAGGCAAGGACGCCGAGGACGATGCCAAGACCGTCGGGACGAGCCCCACCCTTCCACCCCTAACAGAGCGGACGTCGCACGACGGCCAATCACAGGGGCACACTCGTCCGTCGCGCCGCACTAAGGTCGGTCCGGAGATTTGGCAAGACACGCTCTCGCTCCTCTGCGATGGCGACTACGCCGCGCGGGCGGACTATGCAATGGCGCTCGTCGCATACATCGAGCACGAGATCCCGAAGTTTGCGGACAAGGCGGACGCGGACGGTGTACGGCGTCCAAGGCCACTCGCGGAGGGACCCACGCAGAAGTCGAACACGTTCAACACGGTGCTTTACGGCGATGCGACGACGCGCTTCCTCAACGCGCTGCACGCATGCACATATGCGCTCACGACATCCCCGCGCCTCGGCCTGCGTAGTAGTCCTTCGCCGCCGTCCTCCGAACGCGCGTCTCCGGCGCACACAAATGGGGACGACGCAAGTGCACGTTCGCGTGCGGGAGACGCGCCGAGCGAGGGCGCCCCTTCGGAGCGCCGATCGATGAACTTGCCCTCGCGATCGCGTCGCGCGTCGCTCGTCTTGCGCATGCTCAAGGACGCACCTGCGCGCATGTCTGCTCGCGTCGCGGCGGACCTGTCGGATATCGGGAACGTTCTCGCAGTGTTGACTGCGGCTCATGAGCAGCTGCCCGTACGGAGTCTGCTTACGGGCATCCCAATGCTCGTCGCACTCGAAGCTGCGACGAAAGTGGGCGATGAGTGCGCCGCGACGGCAGCGACTGTGCGTGCGATCAAGGAGCTTGTCGCGAGGACGTGGCTCGTCGTGGGCAAGGTGTGGGACTGCCCCGCTGTGACCGAAATTGCAGAGAAGGTACGTCAGCGCTGTTCACATGCTTCCACATAGTATTCGCTCATATGTCGCATTATAGGTCCTGTCGGCCCTCCCACCCTCTGCACCGCTACCGAGCCCGCCGGACTGGCAGTTCGGGTCCCTTCAGCCCCCGCAACAACCTATACCCTTCCCCTCCGACGCCCAGACGAGCGCGCCCTTGCCTGAAATCAACAGTGATGCGATTCTGGAAGCGCTCTCAACAGCGCAAAATGCACAGCAAGCTACGGGCCTCAACCAGCAAGAGCTGCTCCGCAGGTTACGCGCCGACTGGTCGCCCGATAGCGCATACAAGGAGTGTAAGTAGCGTTTTAAGACGCACCTCGTCTCACTGTGACTCATACTCCCTCCAGCGATCGAGACGAAGTCCCACCTCTCCGCAGATGGCCTCTCGCCGCTCATCAAGGTCGCGCCCGCGCTCATGCACGCCGACAACATCTCCATGCAGAGCCTCGCGCGCTCAGGACGCGGCGTCGGTGTCACCGACCTGCGCGAGGCGCTTGAGGGTCGGAGCAGCATGTCGAACCCGAACCTCGCCGGGCGCGTGCCGTCCATCTCCACGCTCGACCACACCTCCTCCGTGTTCCCTGGGACGAATGGGGGCGGGGACGGGTTCGCGAAGCTTACCCCACAGCGATCGCGGCCGCAGCAAAGGTCGAGGCCGCGCCCAGGCGAGGTGCGCGACGTGCTGAACAAGCTGGGCATCGGGAAGCAGAACGGGGGCGGGAACTTGAAGTCGTCGTTCCCGGCGGTGCAGAAGGCGCAGCAGCCCAGGTGAGCTTGGGCACCCCCTTCTCCTTTGCTGCGCACTGACGTACGACTCCCAGAAGCCCGCCAGCCTTCACACCCCCGTATACAACGTGATCGTCTCTTGCATATATCAGAGCCAAAGCACACTATTTCTCCGGATCTCTCTCATCGCACTATCAGGCTGGGGCTGCCATCACGGCTGGGGTTGAAAGGCTGACATGGACGGTTCTGGTTCGCCATCTGTAGTTAGTTATGTAGCATTTCGCACGTCGTCAGGCTTCCGTTCACATTCTACTTTGAATCTAATACCCGTAATAACCCGTCCGTCTTAACTGCGGCCTGCATGCGTCGACGCGACGCGCCTGCGTGCCTCCTCATCGCGTTGGCGCCAGTATGCGAGCTCGCTCTGCGCTTTGGGATGGCTTGTCGGGTGAGGCCCGTTCTGTGTACTGTGTTCAGCACAATCGCCGCGGGACGAGTGTTGAAGCACATACGCTGAGCCCCTGGAGCAGCTTCTCATAAAACTTGCACAGCGCGCGTGCTTTGGCCGCGGGGTCGGTTTGCTTGTCCGTGTGGGTCACGATCAGCTTCGATAGCTCCTGGCGCAGGCGCAAGAGGCTGCACGAGGGTGTGCAGATGAGAATGGGAACAACGGCAGAAGGGCGCAGCGGGACGTACTTGGAGAAAATCATCGTTTCTTCCGCCTGATCAGTGAGCGCAATGAACGAGTTGAACACCGCGACGTATCGCTTGCAGATCTACGCGAGACATATTAGCGGCGGTAACAAACGCTACACCGTACACCCCGTACTAGCGACCTAGCGAAGGAGACGTAAACAGGATGAACTCACACTTGAAACGGCAGCATCGGTCGTCGTGCCCCGCCGGAAGTAGCCCGCGGACGCTCCCTCGGCGAATTTCTTGAGCGAGTCGATGTGGTCCGCCATGAGCTTCTGGAACGCGGGCCACATCTTGAGGCGAATGGCGAACACGAACGTCTCGAGCGGGCCGCAGTTGCGCCGCTGCACCTCAGCGACGACGTCCTCGGTGAGGCGGATCATGGTCAGCAGCACGACGACGGGCGGCGCGGGCTCCAGCGCGTTCTGGATGAACGTCTGTGGGGCTTATGAGCGGGTGCGGGTGCAGGGAGGAGCGACAAATCGGGGGCGTTACCTGACAGTAGTCGAGGACGGGGTCCATGACCTGCTTCCAGAGCGTGTTGAGCGCCGCGAGCTCTTCCTTTGCGGACGGCTCTTGCGGGCCTGTGCTCATGACGCTGGTGATACTGGTGAGCCGTTTGCGCGGCGCCACGCTCTCGCCGCCGAAGTCGGATCCCGGATTGGAGCGCATGTCCTCGAACTCGCCGTTTGTCGGCGACAGGAGTGGGGGAGACATGATGGACCCGCTCGAGTCCTTGCTCTGCATCGACGGCCGAGGCTCGTGGGCGAAGAACGTCGTGATAAAGGAGTACTCTGCAGTCGCGTTATCCATGAGGACAAGCAACGCCGAGCGGACGAGAGCTTCCAGAGGCTCTTTCTGCAGGGAAGTCGTCAGGAATGTATGTGATGTGTGAAATGCTGCCTACTGACATGGTTCTTGTCGTCTGCCATGTACGCCATGACAACACTTGGACCGTCTACACGAGCGTACGATAGACGTGTGGGGTCCGTTTCTGGGTCTGGGGACTCGCCGGGAGCATGGGCAATGTTGTCCGCTCTCTCTATTGTCCGGGCCTACAAATATTCAGCGCTCACTCTGAGCGTGATGAAGTCCAGGGCTGACCTTGATCCAGCTCAGGCCTCTGAGGTAGCGCCTGAACCCGGTCTCAAAATAAGTACGGACGGCGGCGGCGTACGCACGCTGCACCTCGTGTGCGACGTTGGGTGCGTGCCGTTGCAGGAAGGTGTAAAGTGGCCTGTACTTCATCCATACAGATGATTGTATGACTTGCAGGTTCGTAGTCATGCTTGTCCGTATAGGTTCTAGCAGCGCCAGGAAGAAAGTTCGCAGTTTGGTGGCGGCCTAGGTGCAGCACAGCTTCAATATAGTAAACTGCATTCAGACATTGAAGTCATGTGCTCACCACTATCCGCAGGCCCTCCGCAACCTCTGACAAGTCTCGCGCAGCCTTGACGCGAACTCTGAGCTTGAGAGTGTCCAGCCTCCGCTCAAACTCGACGATGGCAGGTATCCAGTCTTCGCCGACACAGGTATCTAGTATGAGCGTCGCCAGCGCCGGGGGTATACAGAGATCGACGACGAGGTTGGCGAGGGGTTTCTCTATCCTCTGTAGCATGATTAACACTACGGCGCCAACGGGTGCGGACTAACGCACCCTCCGGCTCTTCAGTCGGTTGTCAATGTCCTTGCTTCTGTCCTGCAGGTTGGATATTTGGCCGGAAACAGCAGAAAGGTCCTTCTGGAACGTTGATAGGAAAGTCTCCAACGAGTCCAGTAGATTGACGCTAGTCTAAGCACACAGGTAGAATGAGGATCGGGTCGCAGAACCTTGAAACGGGGCCGTACCTGAACTTGATCATGAAGTTCCACAAATTCGCGCGCTCGCAACTGGTCTTCCGCATACATGTAGGAGCAGTATTTGGGAAGATATTAAGGCACTCACATGGTTGCTCGGGGCGGGATGAGCGTGATCCACTCGCTTCGCGGTCGCTCGAAGTTAGAGACGAAGCCTCGGTATGGTCGGCCATGACGGGTTCCGTGATTGCGCAGAAAGCTGGACAGATAGTTTACGTGTGCCAAATTAGAGCTACTATCAGGCGAACAATGAGCTAGAGCGCGGCAAGAGGGTGCTAGTTGTCCAGGTGCGCCAGTCTGAGAGTTCGTGTCAAGATGTGCGAGCGGCCCGCGCTGCTCGACCCCGACTCCAGCACGAGCGCCTGTTTGAGTGCGAGCACGTGGCAGCGGATCACGAGCGCCAGTTACGCGTTAGAGTGGCTGTGCTAAGGGCGCTTAGAGCGCATCCAGTTGGAGTGAACTTGGAACGAACCGTGACCACTGGCACAGTTCGCTGGACTGCTGGCGCGACGGTGTGCACCGCGAATTTTCTTTTCCTCGCTATTCCCACCGTACAACGCATGTTATGGGACGCCGCGCGACGAACTTGCTGAACTCAGCACAGGCCATTGCCAGTTGAAGACGAACTAGGACAAACAACCACCGAGAGCACACTTGCGATCTGGATCAGGCTCAAACGGCGCCTTCTTTCTGGCAACTGTTCTATCTCACGCATAATAACTTTTAGGGAGTTTTCGTACGCATTCTCGAACTTCGGATATTTAGTCAAGATACATCGCAGCAACACGGCGCGGAGTACTACGGGAACGGGCTCATCGTTGCCGACCTCCGAGTATTTCAAACTGAACGTACGTCGTTCAATTTAGACCAGATCACATCTAATCCCGGTATTAGTGTATGCATATCCTCTGTGCAATAGGTGCCAACGACGACGTAATGCACTGGGCAGCCCGTAAGCATAGATGAGCAACATTCAAAAAGTTGACAGCGCAGTGAGAAAAAACAACCCGATCAGACAGTCGATGACTGAGGCAACACCACAAGTTCAGGGGCGCCCTGACCGGAGTTGCCATATGAGGTCGTCAGGCTCATTTTATTCAAACAGCCAAGGCAAATGGTTTACGAGCAAGTACTTCCAACTCGAGTACAATTTACTGAGTAGTCACTCCACCGACATCGTTGCATGCGAGGTCTCGTTAGCCTTTGCAATGGAGCAGAATTGTCCATAACTACGGAGAGAACATACGGGGCCAGGTGACCGACAGCGCTACTCACGGCGCTTTGCGGAAAGGAAGCACCAGTCGGGGTGGTATTCGAAGCACGTCTCTCGTCTATCGGTATTATATTGCTGACCTCTCGATTCAATACTAGCACATACTACAACAAATCTTTATGACTTGTATAGCACCCACACTGACTAACACACTGGAGGTGCACTCACTTGGGGCAATACCGTTCGTTGGGCGCGAGTCGCTCGCTGCGGTCATGGTGCCTTTCACATGCTAGTCCTGACGGTATAAATCGCACGACAAGGTTGCGCAGAAGGTGTGTCCACTTAACTCTACCCATCTCTTCATAGCGACAAATACTGAACATGGCTCTCGACCCGCAGCTTATTGCCTCGACCTGGCTTGCCGCCTTCGCCACCGCTTCTCAGAACGGCGACGTCGAGGCGTTTAGCTCCCTCTTCTTGCCCAACGGGTGGCTCAGGGATCTCTTGGTCTTTTCATGGGATATCCGCTCTCTCGAGGGGCGCAGCAAGGTCGCCGGATACGTCGCGGGCACCCTGGCTAGCGCCGAGATCAAGCACGTCAAGCTCGACGAAAGGGCACATCTCGCCCCGCAGGTCTCCTTCGTTTCGGCTGTTCCAGCCGTGGATGTCGAGCTGGCCTTCTCGTTCGAATTCCGCAACGGCCACGGACGTGGGTATGCTCGTCTCCTCCCGGACGAGGACGGGGCCTTTAAAGCTCTTACGGCCTTCTTGATGCTCTCCGACATACGAGGTCACGAGGAGCAAGACGTCCTCACTTTGCGGGACGACAGTGTGACCCCCGGACGCGACCTGCAGAAGGACTTCGATCAGTGGATTCACGGCGTCGAGACGAACCCCTACGTCCTGATACGTAAGTATCCAACACACTGGCACACGCCACATATATTGAATACCTGTTTCCCAGTCGGTGCAGGACAAACCGGCGTACAAGTGGCAGCTCGTTTTAAGGCGATGCAGATCCCTACGCTCGTCATCGAACGCCACGCCCGAGTGGGCGACGTGTGGCGGAAGCGATACCCTGCGCTGGCCCTACATACCATCAAACGACGGAACACCTGTGAGTAGCGTAACCGTTGTATTTTGCGACAGGCAGCGTGGTCGCTGACACGCGTATCCGTAGTGCTTTACCAATCGTTCCCAGCCAACTGGCCTGAGTTCACTCCGCGCGACAAAATCGCCGATTGGCTCGAGCACTACGTATCTATCCAAGACCTCGTCGTGTGGACGAGTTCTGAGCTGCAGCCCAACCCTGTCTACGATGCCGGAACGGGTACCTGGGACGTCACCATCCGTCGCCAGGGCAAAGACGTTAAGCTGCGTCCCGCCCATATCGTCCTCGCGTCTGGGACTTTAGGCAAGCCGAACATCCCTGAAATCCCGGGGCGGGACACCTTCTCAGGCCCAGTGCTCCACTCCGAGGGGTACAACGGCGGCGCCGAGTTCGCCGGGAAACGCGTAGTCGTCGTCGGCGCCGGCAACAGTTCGATCGACATCTGCCAGGACCTCGTCCTGCAGGGCGCGCAGGAGGTCACGATGATCCAGCGATCGCCGACGTGCGTCTCCGGCCGCGACATTATCTCGGCGGTCTCGCGCCTGCGCTGGAAGGAGGACGTGCCGATGGAGATCGCGGACTTCCGCGCGGCGTCGCTCCCGTTTGGGCTCCAGAAGCAGTGGGCGATCGCGCACCAGGACAAGGCGTGGGAGATGGAGAAGCCGCTGCACGACAAGCTGCGCAAGGGCGGGGTGCAGCTGAATATGGGCCCGGAGGGCCAGGGTCTTTATATCTTGACTCTGGAAAGGCTTGCCGGTGCGTCGGTGGTGGCCTTTTGTGCTCCTTCCAACTAACAGTTGTTGTTCCAGGTTACTGTGAAGTTCTGATCCCATTGGTTATAGCGCGATGACGCTGAATATTTCCCCACTTCATAGGGCAGGACAAGGGCGCCGCTGACCTGATCGCCGACGGCCGCATCAAGGTCAAGAGCGGTGTCGCCCCTCAGGCGTTCACCGACTCTGGCCTCACTTTCACCGACGGGTCTGAGTTGTCCGCAGACGCGGTCATCATGGCGTGAGTGACCGTTACATCGAGAGTTCCTCCGTGCACTCATCGCGACATAGTACGGGCTATGTCCACATCAGGGAGGCGAACCGTGCGCTGCTCGGTGACGACGTCGTCAATAAGACCGGCGAGGTCTACGGTCTCGACGGTGAGGGAGAGATTAGAGGAAGCTACCGGCCCTCGGGCCACCCCGGGGTAAGTTCCTTATGTTTGACGGCTGGTTTACGATGCTAACGGTGGTATTGCGCGACAGCTGTGGTACGCGACCGGCGACTTCTTTGTCTCGCGTTTCCACTCGAAGGCCCTGGTACAACCTCTACTGCAACGGGCTTCGCCGTTACTGACAGCTCGTCGTAATTTCTACAGGCTCTGCAAATCAAGGCGAAGCAACTCGGTATGGTATGAGTGGTAATAAATTGCCGTACAGCAACGAACTCCGGGAGGTAGTGTAAGATCTCGCGACCCTCTGTATAACATGTATCTATGAAAACGTATGCCGAATTTCGAATATCAACGTGCGCACACGAGCGAATCATAGCGTGCTTTCGATTTCGACTGGGCGCGAGAGTGTTGCTCGGCCGCGATGCCCGCGCCCAGACCGAGCGCACCGCTGAGGCTGCCCGTGCAGAGGCCCCCGCGTGTACGAAAATAGCTCAGAGGCTGCAGCGGATGTCAGCCTCCAGCCAGCCTCCATCCGCCTCGAAGGGAATAAGAATCGCGCCAGAACGCCCACATTCCCCATTCGCGCTCTGTTCCCCCCTCCGACTTCCCCCCTTCCTCCCCCCGCCACCCCGCATGAGTCACCACGCCGACAGGTAGGGGCCATCAAGACACGGGCTCTATCCTGGCGTCAGCGTGTTCCCAGATTGCCGATGGGCAGGGGCCGCTTCAAGCGTCGTCAGAGTACTGCAAGCAAGCGGTCAGAAGCTCCTTAAGACTGAAGTGCATATTGAGACGAAGGTGGGACGGTGAGTGCTCTCTTTCCCGAGGGAGGGACTCCGGTCCTGGCGCATACCTTTTCGTGGTCCTCGGGATAAGTACCTGCTCGTGTGCGGCCTTTCGGGGCTGCGCGCGGGTGGGGAAACCAAAATGCGTTTTCGTGTTTCTGTGTTCCAGTGATGTTGTCAGTATGCGTACACATCGTCGCCCTTACGCATGTGACGTAGTAGTGTTGTGTTAGGCGAATACATCCTTCAATTGCGAGCCGAGAAGACGAATGCACGCGTTGAACGAAAGCTTTCACGACGCTTATTATATACAGTCCCAGGTAATTTGGCTCACGCCGTGCACCATTCCCAAGTCTGAGAATGCGATAAATTACTACCACCTCAAAACACTAAAGCGCAATGCACGCACATCAGAGTGTAGTCCGTTTCAACTAGACATGTGGCCCATCGCCGGGCCCGACCTCCTTAACAACGTAGTAGCTGAAGAACAAGATCTTGAAGCACAACGCAATACCCGCGTGCAGCGCCGCGAGCAGGATGATGACAAGTCTCACGGGCTTCGCGTCCGCCTGAGTAATCTTCGTCAACGAACCGTGCCGCACATGCTAAAAAATGAATGAGCACGTACCGTGGCCAGGACCGGGTACACGTTTGCCGCGAGGTACCAGCCGGACATGAGGAACGCGACACCGACGAGCACCCAGCGCACGATGGGCACGGGGATAACACACAGGAGCTGCATCCAGGTCAGCCGATCCGTCCGAGCACTGAGACGCATATATCGAGTACTCACCGCGACCGGGATCCACACGAACTGCGCATATCCCCACAGCGTGACCGCCTCGACCACGCTCCACTCCCCGACGCCGAGGTACCGCAGCGCGAGCCAGAGCAGGACGGGTACGCCGATGCCGTACGAGTACACTAGCGCGGTCGCGATGGAGAGCAGCCCGAAGTCGTACTCAAGCACGGCGGCGGCGGAGTCTGGATGCGAGAGGTACGCGGAAATGGAGGATGCGAGTGAGGAGCATACGAAGAGCGCGAAGATGAGCGTGGTGAGCGTCCAGAAGGGCCCATATAGATCCGCGCTTGGCGTGAGGTGCGCAGAGAGGTAGTTGGAGGAGCGAGGAAGGAGGGTCGTGTAGCAGCGACGGAGAACCTGAGCGCGTGTGACAGGCGACGTTTTGAGGGGGCAACAAGGATGGGGATGAGGGAGACGCGCTTCGACAAATAGGAAACGCACTCACCGTGTGGGTGTCCACATCGAAGTATGGTTGATAGTAGTCCAGCGTCCAGAATCCTGCGTTCTTGGAAGGACCATCCGAGATGAATCCTACTCGCGCACTAAGTTATACTCCCTCTAGATAACATGGGGATATCGACACGTACCTCGCGAGGCATTGGTGCCCTGGTTCGTCGCCCTTGCGTCAGTGCTCAGGAATGCTGTAAGCGGTGTCCATGCTCAGCAACTCTGATTCCTCCAATACTCAGAAGAGCATACATTGAAACTGGAGGCCATCTGGCCCCTCTTCCATCCGCTATAACGAGAGGCTACCGTCAATACTATGAGAAACGCAGAGCACGACAAACCACTGCGTCTGACCCACCTCATCCGAGTCAATTGCCACGTACGCCATTGCTCAAAAGCGGTTCAGAACTCAGAGTAGCAAGAATGAAGATGTAAGAGCTCGACGTTGACGACAGAGACCTAGTAGTAGTGAGGACAGTATACAGTACAGAAGTGACATGCACGAGCTGCGAGTGTGGCCGTTGAGGCGCCCATAATGACACGTCCGCTCTAAATGGCAGGTGTAGAGTTTGCAATACTGGACGCTCAATTGAACTTTACGGGTTCCCCAAGTATGGTTACACACACCCGTTTCTACATGTCTAGACATTTTTAAGGCAAGCTTATCATCATTGTATAGAGCCATACATTTGTCCAAATCGTTGTCAACAAGGAGGCGCTGCTTTAATGATGTTGTTCCGGGTCCCCCAGCTACTTGGGGGCCGTTCCGTCCTATAAAGATATAAGTGAGTTGCGCATGGACGCAGACCGCCGTCGAGATAGCCATCTTCAAAAAACAGAAACAAGAAAACGCATTTTGGTTTCCCCACCCGCGCACCACGCCGAGAGGCCGCACACGAGCAGGTACTTATCCCGAGGACCACGAAAAGGTATGCGCCAGGACCGAAGTCCCTCCCTCGGGGAAAGAAACACTCACCGTCCCACCTTCGTCTCAATATGCACTTCAGTCTTAAGGAGCTTCTGACCGCTTGCTTGCAGTACTCTGACGACGCTTGAAGCGGCCCCTGCCCATCGGCAATCTGGGAACACGCTGACGCCAGGGTAGAGCCCGTGTCTTGATGGCCCCTACCTGTCGGCGTGGTGACTCATGCGGGGTGGTGGGGGGAGGAAGGGAGGATGTCGGAGGGGGGAACAGAGCGCGAATGGGGGATGTGTGCGTCCTTGCGCGGTATTTATCCCCTCGAGGAGGGCGGAGGCTGGCTGGAGGCTGACATCCGCTATAGCCTCTGAGCTATTTTCGTACATGCGGGGGCCTCTGCACAGGCAACTTCAGCGGTGCACTCAGTCTGGGCGCGGGCATAGCGGCCGAGCAAGCTTTCGCGCTCAGTCGAGATCGCAAGCACGCTGTGATTCGTTCGTTCGGCGAGTGGACATCTTTCAAGTTGGTTGGCCCAGGTTCACGATAGCGGAATGCTGTACACTCAAGTATAAAAACACTGTTCGAAAATCGATACGGAGATAGTGAGAGAAGAACCTGTAATTCCTCATATCCGAGGCAGCGCAGTGCAGCGACGACTCGCTTTCTTCGTGCGTACGCGCTGCAGTCCGAATTCTTCCGATGCGACGGGCATTTGACCTATAGACTCTCGTTTATAGAGGGCTTGTATTGGTACTTAGCTGGGCCCGCGATGGCCATGCTGAAAAGAGGGGGTCGGGTGAGATCGCGGTGGTTGCTCAAGAACGCTGGGCGCTACATAAGCGCTAAGCGGCCACTCACTCGTTGGCACAGCCTCCAAAATTCGAACGACCGCCGCTCTCGTCAGAGCGCTTCGCAGCAAGTTATCCGGATTTCCGGATACTCAGTGGTAGCTGACGCTTGAATGGCTTCTTCGATGTTCTCATTCATTCCGGGACGTACTCCGACGACAGGAAGGCAGCCAGTCTGACGAATATCCGGACATCCTGGTCGACATCCGTACCCCTTTCGTCACTCCGACTCACTGCCGGGGATGCCACTACTGTCTCAATACGAAGGCAACGCGGCGGGTCTCTTCGTGTTTCAAATCTATCCGGACGTCATATATTCGTAGTACTTATACCCCGAGTCAACAACCTTCCGGTCGATCCAGCACATTGCACCCCCAACAAATACGCATTGTAACGCATCTCTAACTACTCCGCTCCTCGGCGACAGACTGATGTAGCCTCCTCACCCAGCACGATGTCGACTCATGCCACCCAAAATGGCTCGGCCGGGCTCTCCGCTAAACATCTCCTCGAGGCAGGACTGAAGATTGCAGGATACGGCCTCGTAACGGTCTTCAGCGTTCTTGGAGCCCACGCCTTGCGAGATCATCTGCACAGGGAGAAACACATGAAGGACACGGTGGAGAACTGGATCAAAGTTCTGTCCCACCTCGACCAGAAGCAGCGAGCTGAGATTGAGCCGGTCCATCTCGAATCCATGCTCCGCCGCCTGAAACAGTATGTCCTCCGCGATGTCTCGAACTGTGTTGTAGCTCATCGGAAGTCTTGTTCACAATTCCGACAGGCTGGAAATGAGCCTAAGTGTCTTAGAGCTCAGCCTCCGCGATGCAACGATGTGGTCACGCGCAGCAGGCCGACATGCCGATCGTCTGCGAAAGGTCCAACGTTTGGTCGAAACGGCAGATGATGATCTGAGGGTAAGCGAAGTCACCCAACTATGCAGAGGCACACAGGTGTTGAAGCACCCCCGAACAGACCAGGGTAGGACACCTCCTTGATATCCCCGACGGCTCTTCCAAAGGCTACTGCATGCTTGCATCGACTCTCCCAGGGTCCTGTCAAACCCCACAGGCTCGATTGGCTGGTTGGTACCAACACCGTGACGTAAGCTTCAGTCGCGTCACTGCGATGATGACCCCCCGTATGTCGCGCCTCTATTCAGCGTGTTCAATAGGTCTAACATTCAAAGCCATCGCAGTATCACTTCTGCGGTCGCGGACAAAGATACCGTACGATCACTCTTCGCCGAATTACGATAATAATATGGTTTGAGGTGGACTTGGCGGCGGGTCGAGTCGGACATACGCATTTCTGACTGTACGATGTCCGATGAACGTGGCAAATGACCAGGTGTTGCAACTACTAATACAACTCAAACATGCGCCAAACTGAATTCTATTTCAACGTTCAATGCGCAGGCATTACAAGATATTGCACAATGATGCTACGAAAGTATGCGTGTATAATGGGCCAGAAGATCAGAAAAGTATCAGCGGACGGCGCGCATGAACCCCGCCCGGACCGGAACGAAGAAGCAGAAAACGCATTTTGGTTTCCCCACCCGCACACCGCCCCGAGAGGCCGCGCACGAGCAGGTACTTATCCCGAGGACCACGAAAAGGTATGCGCCAGGACCGAAGTCCCTCCCTCGGGATAGGAAACACTCACCGTCCCACCTTCGACTCAATATGCACTTCAGTCTTAAGGAGCTTCTGACCGCTTGCTTGCAGTACTCTGACGACGCTTGGAGCGGCCCCTGCCCATCGGCAATGTGGGAACACGCTGACGCCAGGATAGAGCCCGTGTCTTGATGGCCCCTACCTGTCGGCGTGGTGACTCATGCGGGGTGGTGGGGGGAGGAAGGGGGGATGGGAGGGGGGAACAGAGCGCGAATGGGGAATGTGGGCGTTCCAGCGCGGTATTTATTCCCTTCGAGGCGGGAGGAGGCTAGCAGAAGGCTGACATCCGCGAGTCAAGCCTCTGAGCTATTTGCGTACGCGCGAGGGCCTCTGCACGGGCAGCCTCAGCGATGCACTCGGTCTAGGCGCGGGCATCGCGGCCGAGCAGCCAGCCTTGCGCCCAGTCGAGATCGAAAGTGGACGCTG